>NC_143026.1:84275000-84487500 GCF_057628025.1 Oncorhynchus mykiss
TTACAATGATCACCACAATGTTCCAACGTTCTGTTTGATGAACCCTCCAGGTCAGGTTGTGTTCCATAGGAGCCAACATGGCATCCACAGAGACGGTTTCCTGACCTCTGTAGGACACAACCCTGAACTGGACCATAACCTTCCTGATCACTGTATGCCCTCTCACCTGTGACCTTTGACCTGTCGGCGGGGGGCGTATCGGGAGCGTCTGCATCCTCGGGGGAGCTGGAAAGGGAGATGAAGGATGGCAGCTTGGTGTTGTGACGACCTGAGGACGAGGGTGTCGATGGATCTGCCTGAGCAGAACCCTGAGGGAGAAGCACTGACAGGCTGGTCCTGGAGGGAGGAGAAAACATCCGCTGTGATTCATTCAATCTGTACATATCTGAACAAAACATATTTTGTATATTGTATTACTTTTGTCTATTAAAACCTCTTGAAACTAGGGGGCACTATTTTCATTTTTGGAAAAATAACGTTCCCAAAGTAAAACGGGCTATTTTGTCAGGACAAGATTCTAGAATATGCATATAATTGACATCCTAGGATAGAAAACACTCTAAAGTTTCCAAAACTGTCAAAATATTGTCTGTGAGTATAACAGAACTGATATTGCAGGCGGAAGCCTGAGAAAAATCCAATCAGGAAGTGACTCATGTTTTGAAAGCTCTGCGTTCCGATGCGTCCCTATTGAGCAGTGAATGGGCTATCAACCAGATTCCTTTTTCTACGTATTCCCCAAGGTGTCGACAGCATTTTGACGTAGTTTCACGCCTTTATGTTGAAGAATGAGCGTAAACGACTACATTACGTAAGTGTCTGGCTGAGGGCTCTCAGAGTAATTCTTGCGTAATAGACATGCTGTTGTGCAAATGGAATAGACAACAGGTGGAAATTATAGGCTATTAGCAAGACACCCCCAATAAAGGAGTGGTTCTGCAGGTGGGGACCACAGACCACTTCTCAGTTCCTATGCTTCCTGGCTGATGTTTTGGTCACTTTTGAATGCTGGCGGTGCTTTCACTCTAGTGGTAGCATGAGATGGAGTCTACAACCCACACAAGTGGCTCAGGTAGTGCAGCTCATCCAGGATGGAACATCAATGCGAGCTGTGGCAAGAAGGTTTGCTGTGTCTGTCAGCGTGTCCAGAGCATGGAGGTGCTACCAGGAGACAGGCCAGTTTATCAGGAGACGTGGAGGAGGCCATAGGAGGGCAACAATCCAGCAGCAGGACCGCTACCTCTGCCTTTGTGCAAGGAGGAGCAGGAGGAGCACTGCCAGAGCCCTGCAAAATGACCTCCAGCAGGCCACAAATGTGCATGTGTCTGCTCAAACGGTCAGAAACAGACTCCATGAGGGTGGTATGGGGGCTCGACGTCCACAGGTGGGGGTTGTGCTTACAGCCCAACACCGTGCAGGACGTTTGGCATTTGCCAGAGAACACCAAGATTGTCAAATTCCCCACTGGCGCCCTGTGCTCTTCACAGATGAAAGCAGGTTCACACTGAGCATGTGACAGAGTCTGGAGACGCCGTGGAGAACGTTCTGCTGCCTGCAACATCCTCCAGCATGTCCGGTTTGGCGGTGGGTCAGTCATGGTGTGGGGTGGCATTTCTTTGGGGGGCCGTACAGCCCTCCATGTGCTCACCAGAGGTAGCCTGACTGCCATTAGGTACCGAGATGAGATCCTCAGACCCCTTGTGAGACCATATGCTGGTGCGGTTGGCCCTGGGTTCCTCCTAATGCAAGACAATGCTAGACCTCATGTGGCTGGAGTGTGTCAGCAGTTCCTGCAAGAGGAAGGCATTGATGCTATGGACTGGCCCGCCCGTTCCCCAGACCTGAATCCAATTGAGCACATCTGGGATATCACGTCTCGCTCCATCCACCAACGCCACGTTGCACCACAGACTGTCCAGGAGTTGGCGGATGCTTTAGTCCAGGTCTGGGAGGAGATCCCTCAGGAGACCATCCGCCACCTCATCAGGAGCATGCCCAGGCATTGTAGGGAGGTCATACAGGCACGTGGAGGCCACACACACTACTGAGCCTCATTTTGACTTGTTTTAAGGACATTACATCAAAGTTGGATCAGCCTGTAGTGTGGTTTTCCACTTTAATTTTGAGTGTGACTCCAAATACAGACCTCCATGGGTTGATAAATTTGATTTCCATTGATAATTTTTGTGTGATTTTGTTGTCAGCACATTCAACTATGTAAAGAAAAAAGTATTTAATAAGAATATTTCATTCATTCAGATCTAGGATGGGTTATTTTAGTGTTCCCTTTATTTTTTTGAGCAGTGTATTATCGAATAGATATTTGAAAAACACCTTGAGGATTGATTATAAACAAAGTTTGCCATGTTTCTGTTGATATTATGGAGATAATTTGGAATATTTTTCGGCGTTATCGTGACCACAATTTCCGGTCGAATTCTCAGCCAAACGTGAAGAACTAACGAGCTATTTCGGAAAAAAGGAACATTTGCTATTTAACTGGGAGTCTCGTGAGTGAAAACATCCGAAGCTAATCAAAGGTAAACGATTTAATTTGATTGCTTTTCTGATTTTCGTGACCAGGTTGCCTGCTGCTAGCTAGGCATAATGCTATGCTAGGCTATCGATAAACTTACACAAATGCTTGTCTTGTTTTGGCTGTAAAGCATAATTTCCAAATCTGAGATGACAGGGTGATTAACAAAAGGCTAAGCTGTGTTTCAATATATTTCACTTGTGATTTCATGAATATGAATATTTTCTAGTAATATTTTTTGTCTGTTGCGTTATGCTAATTAGTGTCAGTTGATGACAATTCTCCCAGATCCGGGAGAGGGAGTTCCAAGACTTATTGTTACATTTCAAATGTTCATTACATTTATTCCATTCCACTTTCTAATGGGTAAAACTGGTTGAAATGACATTGGGTTTATTGCTTGATTATCTTGACCGAGAGCCTGTGTCCTGACCTCTTGGTACGGGCCTTCTTGGCCGGGGTGGCGGAGGGGCCTGTAGTTGCCCTGGCATTAGGAGTGGTGCGTTTGGCCCTCTGACGGTGCTGGAGCTTACAATGGGCCCCTTGGGGACAGGAGCCAGTACTGGAGAAGTCTGGACACACCAGGGTGTGCTTCTTCTTACACTGAGGAGGTCAGAGGAGAGGACAGAGGAGAGGTCAGAGGAGAGGTCAGAGGAGAGGTCAGAGGAGAGGATAGACATAAAACACAGCCTAACAGATCACAGGAAGCGGACATGGGATGTGTGTGGTGAGTTACTCTGTGTTTCAGGTGTGTGTGTGTAGCGGTCAGAGTGTGTGTGTGTGTAGCGGTCAGAGTGTGTGTGTGTAGCGGTCAGAGTGTGTGTGTGTAGCGGTCAGAGTGTGTGTGTGTAGCGGTCAGAGTGTGTGTGTGTGTAGCGGTCAGAGTGTGTGTGTGTGTAGCGGTCAGAGTGTGTGTGTGTGTAGCGGTCAGAGTGTGTGTGTGTAGCGGTCAGAGTGTGTGTGTGTAGCGGTCAGAGTGTGTGTGTGTAGCGGTCAGAGTGTGTGTGTGTGTAGCGGTCAGAGTGTGTGTGTGTGTAGCGGTCAGAGTGTGTGTGTGTGTAGCGGTCAGAGTGTGTGTGTGTGTGTAGCGGTCAGAGTGTGTGTGTGTGTGTAGCGGTCAGAGTGTGTGTGTGTGTAGCGGTCAGAGTGTGTGTGTAGCGGTCAGAGTGTGTGTGTGTAGCGGTCAGAGTGTGTGTGTGTAGCGGTCAGAGTGTGTGTGTGTAGCGGTCAGAGTGTGTGTGTGTAGCGGTCAGAGTGTGTGTGTAGCGGTCAGAGTGTGTGTGTGTAGCGGTCAGAGTGTGTGTGTGTGTAGCGGTCAGAGTGTGTGTGTGTAGCGGTCAGAGTGTGTGTGTGTGGCGGTCAGAGTGTGTGTGTGTGGCGGTCAGAGTGTGTGTGTGTGGCGGTCAGAGTGTGTGTGTGTAGCGGTCAGAGTGTGTGTGTGTAGCGGTCAGAGTGTGTGTGTGTAGCGGTCAGAGTGTGTGTGTGTAGCGGTCAGAGTGTGTGTGTGTAGCGGTCAGAGTGTGTGTGTAGCGGTCAGAGTGTGTGTGTAGCGGTCAGAGTGTGTGTGTAGCGGTCAGAGTGTGTGTGTAGCGGTCAGAGTGTGTGTGTAGCGGTCAGAGTGTGTGTGTGTAGAGGTCAGAGTGTGTGTGTAGCGGTCAGAGTGTGTGTGTGTAGCGGTCAGAGTGTGTGTGTAGCGGTCAGAGTGTGTGTGTGTAGCGGTCAGAGTGTGTGTGTGTAGCGGTCAGATTGTGTGTGTGTAGCGGTCAGAGTGTGTGTGTGTAGCGGTCAGAGTGTGTGTGTGTAGCGGTCAGAGTGTGTGTGTAGCGGTCAGAGTGTGTGTGTGTAGCGGTCAGAGTGTGTGTGTAGCGATCAGAGTGTGTGTGTGTAGCGGTCAGAGTGTGTGTATGTAGCGGTCAGAGTGTGTGTGTAGCGGTCAGAGTGTGTGTGTAGCGGTCAGAGTGTGTGTGTGTAGCGGTCAGAGTGTGTGTGTAGCGATCAGAGTGTGTGTGTGTAGCGGTCAGAGTGTGTGTATGTAGCGGTCAGAGTGTGTGTGTAGCGGTCAGAGTGTGTGTGTGTAGCGGTCAGAGTGTGTGTGTGTAGCGGTCAGAGTGTGTGTGTGTAGCGGTCAGAGTGTGTGTGTGTAGCGGTCAGAGTGTGTGTGTAGCGATCAGAGTGTGTGTGTGTAGCGGTCAGAGTGTGTGTGTAGCGGTCAGAGTGTGTGTGTAGCGGTCAGAGTGTGTGTGTAGCGGTCAGAGTGTGTGTGTGTAGCGGTCAGAGTGTGTGTGTAGCGGTCAGAGTGTGTGTGTAGCGGTCAGAGTGTGTGTATGTAGCGGTCAGAGTGTGTGTATGTAGCGGTCAGAGTGTGTGTGTAGCGGTCAGAGTGTGTGTGTAGCGGTCAGAGTGTGTGTGTGTAGCGGTCAGAGTGTGTGTGTAGCGGTCAGAGTGTGTGTGTGTAGCGGTCAGAGTGTGTGTGTAGCGGTCAGAGTGTGTATGTAGCGGTCAGAGTGTGTGTGTAGCGGTCAGAGTGTGTGTATGTAGCGGTCAGAGTGTGTGTATGTAGCGGTCAGAGTGTGTGTATGTAGCGGTCAGAGTGTGTGTGTAGCGGTCAGAGTGTGTGTATGTAGCGGTCAGAGTGTGTGTATGTAGCGGTCAGAGTGTGTGTATGTAGCGGTCAGAGTGTGTGTGTAGCGGTCAGAGTGTGTGTGTGTAGCGGTCAGAGTGTGTGTGTAGCGGTCAGAGTGTGTGTATGTAGCGGTCAGAGTGTGTGTGTGTAGCGGTCAGAGTGTGTGTGTAGCGGTCAGAGTGTGTGTGTGTAGCGGTCAGAGTGTGTGTATGTAGCGGTCAGAGTGTGTGTGTGTAGCGGTCAGAGTGTGTGTGTAGCGGTCAGAGTGTAGGTAACCATTAAACCAACGGTTATAGATAATGAAAATAAAATATATCTAAAAAAAAAGGTGTGGGGCGAACAGCTGACTGAAGACGGGACGGCCAGGCATTTGTGCGGTTGGCAATGTAACTGGTAAACTCATAGGTACACTCGCAATGGCGGCCTGCCAGAAATAGAGCAAGGATCGGGGGGCAGGGGTCTGCAGATCGAGTTTCCGGGAACACTTTGGACTCCAGGTCACCCCATGATCCCTGCAGCTCTGGCACCCCTCTCCTCTCCCTGATGAGGCACCTTACCTTCTGCTACCCTCACCGCCACCAACCCCAACCCCCATCACATCCATGTCCTGCACCCAAAGGACCAGGCCAGGTTAGATCTTAGACTCAGCTCACTTTCAGGAAGAGGCAAACCAAAACACTCACAAATGCATGGGAAGTGTTGATTTTGACAAATTCTATATGTTTTTATGCCCTAACGTAAACATTGGCGCCATTTGGAAAATGTAGCAAGGCCTGTCTGTCTCTATTACAGTATCGGTCTGTTCCAATTCAACAGTCTGAGTGGAGGGGCAGATTTTCAACCCTTTACATTCTAACTGATATCCACCCAGGGGCTATAGTGCTGGGAATGGGACCATACAAAGACTTACAACAGTTTAGGTCCTTTCTCCAGTAGAAGGAGATGGAGGGGGGGGGGGGGGGGGATTGAGCTAAAAGCCAAGTCCACTAAGACTCACAGCTGTCTCATACATTGTCATTTTCATAAAACACTGAAGAGAGAGAGAGAGCGCGAGAGAACGAGCCGAGAAATGGAAGATTTAAAAAAAAGTGAAAGTGGACAGAACATCTTTATTCCACACCAAGTTAACAATTTTCCACTTGATTTAAGGAATGCTGGGATGTCTCAGGTCTATTAGAAGAGCTCTCTCCACTGGGCCCCAAACCAGGACGAGTCAGCACATTTACCATTACAGAGAGAGAAGAAGAGGGAAAGAGGGAGGGAAGGGGGAAAGAGGGAGGAGAAGGGGGAAAGAGGGAGAGAGGCTACGAGAGACACGGGGGGTGGAGAGACACAGCGGGGGTGGAGAGGCACAGCGAGGGTGGAGAGAGACACAGAGGAGGGTGGAGAGACACACGGGGGGGTGGAGAGACACACGGGGGGGGTGGAGAGACACACGGGGGGGTGGAGAGACACACGGGGGGTGGAGAGACACGGGGGGGTGGAGAGACACGGGGGGTGGAGAGACACGGGGGGTGGAGAGACACGGGGGGTGGAGAGACACGGGAGGTGGAGAGACACGGGGGGTGGAGAGACACGGGGGGTGGAGAGACAGGGGGGGTGGAGAGACAGGGGGGGTGGAGAGACGGGGGGGTGGAGAGACAGGGGGGGTGGAGAGACACGGGAGGTGGAGAGACACGGGGGGTGGAGAGACACGGGGGGTGGAGACTCGGGGGGGTGGAGACACGGGGGGGTGGATTGGGGTTGAAAAGAGAGGAAGGGAAGTTGTGTTGTGGAGATGGAGAAAGGTGGGAGATCAGGGGGATGAGAGAAGGAGAGACCAAGAAAGAGACCGAATTGGAGGAAATGAGAAAGAGAGGAGCAAAATAACAAAAAAGTGAAAGAGACAAGAAAACGGGGAGAAGAGGAATAAGGATGGAGAATGAAAGTGAAGGTGGTTACTGGTGGGGGGTAGATAGAGAAGAGAGGGAGAGAGAGAGGGACGGATAAGGGAGCGGGAGACAAAGTGAGAGATGGAATGAGAGAAGAAGATGGAGATCGAGAGAGAGAGAGAGAGAGAGAGAGAGAGAGAGAGAGAGAGAGAAGCAGGGTTAACCCCTGAACTGCTGGAGTGTCTATCTGCCCCATACAGCCATCATCAGCACTTTCTCCATCTATAATTACTGCCTGCTATCCATCACGCAGCCGCCAGCTAGCACGCTGCAATACACACACACACACTCACACGGAAAATCACAGACCTAAGCACTTCAGCTAATAGAATAAATATTAATATCCTTTTTGTTTTATATACTCATTTCTCTGTGCAATATTTAAATGAGGCCTGACAGTGTGAAAAAGCATGTGCTACACAGACAATCAGAAACAACAGAGAGCGAGACAGAGAGAGCGAGACAGAGAGAGCGAGACAGAGAGAGCGAGACACAGAGCGAGACACAGAGCGAGACACAGAGCGAGACACAGAGCGAGAGACAGAGAGAGCGAGCGCGAGACAGAGAGAGCGAGCGCGAGACGGAGCGAGCGCGAGACGGAGCGAGCGAGACAGAGCGAGCGAGCGCGAGACAGAGCGAGCGAGCGCGAGACAGAGCGAGCGAGCGCGAGACAGAGCGAGCGAGCGCGAGACAGAGCGAGCGAGCGCGAGACAGAGCGAGCGAGCGCGAGACAGAGCGAGACAGAGCGAGCGAGCGAGACAGAGAGAGCGAGCGAGACAGAGAGAGCGAGCGAGACAGAGAGAGCGAGCGAGACACAGAGCGAGACACAGAGCGAGACACAGAGCGAGACACAGAGCGAGACACAGACCGAGACACAGACCGAGACACAGACCGAGACACAGACCGAGACACAGACCGAGAGACAGACTGAGAGACAGACTGAGAGACAGAGAGAGCGAGAGCGAGACAGAGCGAGCGAGGTTGCAACACTCACTACAGAGTTCCAAAATCCTTCTGAAAGCAACGTCAGCACAAGATCTATTCGTTGGGAGCTTCATGAAATGGGTTTCTATGGCAGAGCAGCCACACACAAGCCTAAGATCACCATGCACAATGCTAAGCGTCGGCTAGAGGGGTGTAAAGGTCACTGCCATTAGACTCTGGAGCAGTGGAAACACGTTCTCTAGGGTGATGAATCACGCTTCACCATCTGGCAGTTCGACGGACAAATCTAAGTTTGGCGGACGCCAGGAGAATGCTACCTACCCCAATGCATAGTACAAACTGTAAAGTTTGGTGGAAGAGGAATAATGGTCTGGGGATGTTTTTCATGGTTCGGCCTAGGCCTCTTAGTTCCAGTGAAGAGAAATCTTTACACTACAGCATACAATGACATTCTAGACGATTCTGTGCTTCACACTTTGTGGCAACAGTTTGGGGAAGGCCCTTTCCTGTTTCAGCATGACAATACCCCTGTGCACAAAGTAAGGTCCAT
This sequence comes from Oncorhynchus mykiss, assembly GCF_057628025.1. Taxonomy (NCBI): domain Eukaryota; kingdom Metazoa; phylum Chordata; class Actinopteri; order Salmoniformes; family Salmonidae; genus Oncorhynchus; species Oncorhynchus mykiss. Next base: position 84,283,586 of record NC_143026.1, read on the forward strand.
ACAGAAATCCTTTGCCAAGATTGGTGTGGAAGAACTTGACTGGCCTGCACAGAGTCCTGACCCCAACCCCATCGAACACCTTTGGGATGAATTGGAACACCGACTGCGAGCCAGGCATAATCGCCCAACATCAGTGCCCGACCTCACTAATGCTCGTGGCTGAATGGAAGCAAGTCCCCGCAGCAATGTTCCAACATCTAGTGGAAAGCCTTCCCAGAAGAGTGGAAGTTGTTATAGCAGCAAAGGGGGGACCAACTTCATATTAATGCCCATGATTTTGGAATGAGATGTTCGATGAGCAGGTGTCCACATACTTTTGGTAATGTAGTGTATATCTGTGTAGAGGATGTACATGAGTGTGAATGTACCTTTTCTGCCACAGGGCAGTAGATCATGATAAAGAGAGAGATGGAGAGAATGTTTGTGACTGACTGTATGTGTGTGTTATACCTTCTGACCCTGAGGGCAGTACCCCCTGATGAAGTCCTGGCACACAGCAGCTTTGCAGGACACGTATACATGGCTGTAGGGACAGCTACTGTTGTTACATATACCCTTCAGGAAGTACGAACACACAGGCATCTAGAGAGAGAAGTTGTTGTTACAATATATCTACAGGAATGACATACGAATAAAACATTTGAAATTGATTTGAACATTTAATTAAGAGAGAGAACGAGAGACGCAAAACAGAGAGAGAGAGAGAGAGAGTAAAGGGAGAAAGACAGAGAGAGTAAAGAGAGAGAAAGAGAGAGAGAGAGAGTAAAGAGAGAGAAAGAAAGAGAGAGTAAAGAGAGAAAAAGACAGAGAGAAAGAAAAGAGAGAGTAAAGAGAGAAAGACAGAGAGAGAGTCGAGAGAGAGAGACAGAGAGAGAGTCGAGAGAGAAAGAGAGAGAGAGAGTCGAGAGAGAAAGACAGAGAGAGAAAGACAGAAAGAGAGAGAGTAAAGAGAGAAAGACAGAGAGAGTCGAGAGAGAGAGTAAAGAGAGAGAAAGACAGAGAGAGAAAGACAGAGAGAGAGTAAATAGAGAAAGATAGAGAAAGAGAGTAAAGAGAGAAAGACAGAGAGAGAGTAAAGAGTGAGAAAGACAGAGAGAGAGTAAAGAGAGAGAAAGAGAGAGAGAGTAAAGAGTGGGAAAGACAGAGAGAGAGTAAAGAGAGAGAAAGACAGAGAGAGAGTAAAGAGAGAGAAAGAGAGAGAGAGAGTAAAGAGAGAAAGACAGAGAAAGAAAGACAGAGAGAGAGAGTAAAGAGAGAGAAAGAGAGACGAGAGTAAAGAGTGGGAAAGAGAGACGAGAGTAAAGAGTGGGAAAGAGAGATGAGAGTAAAGAGAGAGAAAGACAGAGAGAGAGAGTAAAGAGAGAGAAAGACAGAGAGAGAGAGTAAAGAGAGAGAAAGACAGAGAGAGAGAGTAAAGAGAGAAAGACAGAGAGAGAGTAAAGAGAGAGTCGAGAGAGAGAGTAAAGAGAGAGTCGAGAGAGAAAGACAGAGAGAGAGTAAAGAGAGAGAGAGTCGAGAGAGAAAGACAGAGAGAAGAGAGAGTCGAGAGAGAGTCGAGAGAGAGTCAAGAGAGAGTAAAGAGAGAGTAAAGAGAGAGTAAAGAGAGAGTAAAGAGAGAGTAAAGAGAGAGAGAGAGAGTAAAGAGAGAGAGAGAGAGGAGAGAGAAAGAGAGAGAGAGAAAAGAGAGAGTCGTGAGAGAAAGACAGAGAGAAAAGAGAGAAAGACAGAAAGAGAGAGAGTAAAGAGAGAAAGACAGAGAGAAGAGAGAGAAAGACAGAGAGAGAGAAAAGAGAGAGAGTCGAGAGAGAGTCGAGAGAGAGTCGAGAGAGAAAGATGGCCTTAATTGCAGTCAACAGAGAAAGTGTGTGTGACAGAATGCGCACAGGTGTGTGAGAAATGTCCTGTTGTATGTGTGTGTGTGAATGAGCGACACTGTGTGAGAGTAGTGCAGTCTAAATATACTCCACACACACACTGATCTAGAGAGAGAAAATGAGCTACAGAGAGAGAGAGATAGAGAGAAAAGGAGCTAGAGAGAGAGAAAAGGAGCTAGAGAGAGAGAGAAAAGGAGCTAGAGAGAGAGAAGAGGAGTTAGAGAGAGAGAAGAGGAGTTAGAGAGAGAGAGAAAAGGAGCTAGAGAGAGAGAGAAAAGGAGCTAGAGAGAGAAAATGAGCTAGAGAGAGAAAAGGAGCTAGAGATAGGAAAAGGAGCTAGAGAGAGAAAAGGAGCTAAAGAGAGAGAGAGAACAGGAGCTAAAGAGAGAGAGAGAGAGAGAGAGAGAGAGAAAAGGAGCTAGAGAGAGAAAGGGAGCTAGAGAGAAAAGGAGAGGGGTGGGGTGGGGTGAGGGGGAAGGAGAGGGCCGGGGTGGGGTGAGGGGGAAGGAGAGGGCCGGGGTGGGGTGAGGGGGAAGGAGAGGGCCGGGGTGGGGTGAGGGGGAAGGAGAGGGCCAGGGTATGGTGAGGGGGAAGGAGAGGGCCAGGGTATGGTGAGGGGGAAGGAGAGGGCCAGGGTGGGGTGAGGGGGAAGGAGAGGGCCGGGGTGGGGTGAGGGGGAAGGAGAGGGCCGGGGTGGGGTGAGGGGGAAGGAGAGGGCCAAGGTATGGTGAGGGGGAAGGAGAGGGCCAGGGTGGGGTGAGGGGGAAGGAGAGGGCCGGGGTGGGGTGAGGGGGAAGGAGAGGGCCAGGGCATGGTGAGGGGGAAGGAGAGGGCCAGGGTATGGTGAGGGGGAAGGAGAAGGCCAGGGTGGGGTGAGGGGGAAGGAGAGGGCCAGGGTGGGGTGAGGGGGAAGGAGAGGGCCAGGATGGGGTTAAGGGAAGGAGAGGGCCAGGATGGGGTTAAGGGAAGGAGAGGGCCAGGGGGAAAGGAAGGAGAGATCCAGGCCGTCTTGTTGAAATGGGATCAGTTCTATCTAATTAACTGCTACAGAAATATTTATCCAGGCTGCAGCTTGTCCAGCTATCATGATGTGTTTATGTGCTGGCTGTGTGTACGGTCGCCAGGGAACGGGGGGTTGGGACGGGCAAAGGTGGGGGTACAGGGGGTCTAGTTTCAGGGTGTTATTTGTGAGGAGCACAGGATTGGGGCCCCCAGTAGCGCCAGGATAAAGTTCAGATGGATACCCCCCCACTCCCCTCCAGTGGTGGAAATTACCCAATTGTCATACTTGAGTTTAAGTAATGATACCTTAATAGAAAATGACTCAAGAAAAAGTGAAAGTCACCCAATACAATACTACTTAAGTAAAAGTAAGGTTTTAAATATACTTAAGTATCAAAAGTAAATGTAATTGCAATAATATACTTAAGTATCAAAAATCAAATTAAAAGTATACCTCATTTCAAACTCCTTATATTAAGCAAACCAGACGACACCATTTACTTTCTTCCCATCTACAGATAGCCAGGGGAACACTCCAACACTCAGACATCATTTACAAACAAAGCCTTTGTGTTTCGTGAGTCCGCCAGATCAGAGGCAGTAGGGATGATCAGTGATGATCAAAATGCACTTTTGGGTGTCTGGGAAAATGTATGGAGTAAAAAAGTACATAATTTTCTTTAGGAATGTAGCGAAGTAAAAGTTGTCAAAAATATAAATAGTAAAGTACAGACCCCCCAAAAAATTTACACAACTCCCCTCTATCCCGACCCCCGTCCGCTTCACCCTCTCTACTTACCCCCTCACCCTCTCTACCCCCCCCTACCCCCACTCCTCTCTACCCCCCCCCTACCCCCACTCCTCTCTACTCCCACCCACCCCCACCTCTCTACTCGCCCCCACTCCCACCTCTCTACTCGCCCCTACTCCCACCTCTCTACTCGTCCCTACCCCCACCTCTCTACTCGCCCCTACCTCCACCTCTCTACTCGCCCCTACCCCACCTCTCTACTCACCCCTACCCCACCTCTCTACTCAACCCCTACCCCCATCTCTCTACTCACCCCTACCCCCATCTCTCTACTCACCCCTACCCCCATCTCCCCCCTACCCCCACATCCCCCCACCTCTCTACTCACCCCTACCTACACCTCTCTAGTCCCTCCCTCCCTACTCCCCCCCACCTCCCTACTCGCCCCTACCCCCACCTGTCTAGTCCCCCCCACCTCCCTACTCGCCCCTACCCCCACCTCTCTACTCACCCCTACCCCCACCTCTCTAGTCCCCCCTCCCACCTCTCTACTCACCCCTACCCACACCTCTCTACTCACTCCTACCCACACCTCTCTAGTCCCCCCTCCCACCTCCCTACTCACCCCTACCCCCACCTCTCTACTCACCCCTACCCACACCTCTGTACTTCTCCCTTCCCACACCTCTCTACTCACTCCTACCCACACCTCTCTAGTCCCCCCTCCCACCTCCCTACTCACCCCTACCCCCAGCTCTCTACTCACCCCTACCCCCACCTCTCTAGTCCCCCCTACCCCCACCTCTCTAGTCCCCCCCCCCTCCACTCCCCCTTAATTTCTCTGCCCCTGTAAGATAAACGGACAGCTGGCCTCTAGGCACTCTGGGACCACAGCATGACAGCCAACACAGGTGCACAGAATTGCGCGTGTGTGTGTGTGTCTCAGTGTGTGGGTGGGTATGTGACTGTGCGTGTGTGTCTCAGTGTGTGGGTGGGTGTGGATGTGACTGTGCGTGTGTGTCTCGGTCTGTGTGATTGACTGTGTGTATGTGTGTGAGTGTGTGTGCGTGCGTGCGTGCATGCATGTCTTGGTCTTTTTGTGTGTGTGTGTTGGATGGCGAGCCTGGACTGGACACCTGTCTGTGGGTTGTTTTTCTAGAGCAAAACATCTTTCCCTATTTAGTGTCACCACTTTCCTTTCCCCTGAACCAGGATTCCCCAACTGGCACCCATGGTTGACTTTATTTGGCTCCCCAAGTTTTCAGAGCAAAAATAAATAAATTTAAAAAAAAGCTGTAATTTGTATTTTAGTTTCATTGCTGTACATAAAAGATTGTAAACATAACAGGAAATCTATTCCCCTGTAATCTCACACATAATAGAGAGACATGTCTATAAATGTGAGCAAGGTTTGAAATGATTATGTTTTAGTCTAACATACCTGTTTGGGCTTCTGAAGGACAATTTGCAGTCTAGAAATGATTTGTAATTATGCCCCCCCCACCTTTCCACTCAAGAGAAAAAAAATTGGCCCGCACCTGAATCTAGTTTATGATCTCTGCCCTATACGGACTGGCCTAGTTATACTCTGATAAAAAAAAACAACTACATTACTTAATTCTGCGCTGTGGGCCATACACAACCGAATATCCAAGATGGCGTAGCAGTCGGATGTCTTTGTCTTGTCTTATGTATATATATATATGCTTTTATATATTTTTCTTCTGATTCTTTTTAATATTTTTCTTAAACCGCAACTTCAAAATACTCTCCGGCAACCCGCCCCACCCAATGTGGTGTGGATCTCTTTTTTTCTAAAGTATTTCTACTTAAATTGGAGCTGGAATCCCTCAACTGAAGCTAGCTAGCTAACTAGCTACCAGCTATCAGTCAGCTACCCACTGCTAGCGGTCATCAGCTAACCTTTAGCTCGGAAAGCTCTCGCCAGTTTGCACAACACGTTTCAAACCAGAGCACACCGGACCGGTTTTTCTCTCCATATCCCCGGATTCCTATCGCAGCTAGCTAACCGCAACTCGGGTTGACTACTCCTAGCTAACGTTTCCATCCCGGAGCAAGCACCAATTAGCCTGGAGTTAGCCCATGCTAGGCCAATCTCCAAGCGAGGGCTCTTCGGCTTTCCAGGTGGAAAGCATGGCCAGCCGTAGAAAAATGCTTGTTGAAACTCTCATTATAGTGGATTTATTGGTGGTGACAGAGTTTCCTATCCTCAATGCAGTGGGCAGCTGGGAGGAGGTGTACTTATTCTCCATGGACTTTACAGTGTCCCAGACCTTTTTTGAGTTTGTGTTGCAGGAAGCAAATTTCTGCTTGAAAAAGCCTTGGCTTTTTTAACTGCCTGTGTATATTGGTTTCTAGCTTCCTTGAAAAGTTGCATATCACGGAGGCTGTTCAATGCTAATGCAGAACGCCCTAGGATGTTTTTGTGTTGGTTAAAGGCAGTCAGGTCTGGAGTGAACCAAGGGCTATATCTGTTCCTGGTTCTAAATTTCTTGAATGGAGCATGCTTATTTAAGACGATGAGGAAGGCATTTAAAAAAAATAATAACCAGGCATCCTCTACTGACGGGATGAGGTCAATATCCTTCCAGGATACTCGGGCCAGGTCGATTAGAAAGGCCAGCTCGCTGAAGTGTTTCAGGGAGCGTTTGATAGTGATGAGTGGAGGTCGTTTGACCGCTGACCCATTACGGATGCAGGCAATGAGGAAGTGATCGCTGAGATCTTGGTTGAAAACAGCAGAGGTGTATTTAGAGGGCAAGTTGATTAGGATGATATCTATGAGGGTGCCCGTGTTTCAGGCTTTGGGGTGGTACCTGGTAGGTTCATTGATAATTTGTGTGAGATTGAGGGCATCAAGTTTAGACTGTAGGATGGCTGGGGATAGATGGGGGGGCAATCCGTTCACATATGGTGTCCAGAGCAAAGCTGGGGGCAGAGGGTGGTCTGTAGCAGGCGGCAACGGTAAGAGACTTGTTTTTAGAGAGGTGGATTTTTACAGTAGAATTTCAAATTGTTTGGGTACAGGCCTGGCTAGTAGGACAGAACTCTGCAGGCTATCTCTGCAGTAGATTGCAACACCGCCTCCTTTGGCCGTTCTATCTTGTCTGAAAATGTTGTAGTTAGGGATGAAGATTTCAGAATTTTTGGTGGTCTTCCTAAGCCAGGATTCAGACACGGCTAGAACATTAGGAACCAAATCAAACTGTTTTGAAACGAGCAGGTGTCCTACTTTTAACTGCTGACCTATTTGAGATGGATCCAGTTCAGGTGTGTTTGTCTCAGGCCTTTCACAAGAGTAATGAGTGTGTGTGACTGACTGTGAACATATGGGCATGTGTAACCGTCTGTGTGCACATGTGTGTGTGTGTGAGTGTGTGGTCTAGTTAGTTAGAGGGGTTGTGTACCCTTGCCTTTTAAGGTGTTACATGCAAAGGTGTGAACCATATTGGGACATCTGAAACCCTGGACAGGGATAGCCATTTTGGTCATGATAGCGCCACAGTACCCCTTCTCAACACGTAACCCTTACCCCAGAATCAGGTCACGTGTCTGAGTGGCTCTCGGTGTGTATACTGCCAGTGTGTATAGCGTGTGTATATTTCTATCTCAATACTGACAGTGGGAGCACAGAGACAGGAGATGTGCCAATAGTGTGAACATGACTCTAAGCTGTATCTCTATAAAGCCCCTCTTCTACCAGCCATAACTCTATACAGTCCCTCTTCTACCAGCCATAACTCCATACAGCCCCTCTTCTACCAGCCATAACTCTACTCTATACAGCTCTTCTTCTACCAGCCATATCTCTACTCTATACAGCTCTTCTTCTACCAGCCATAACTCTATACAGTTCTTCTTCTGCCAGCCATAACTCTATACAGCCCCTCTTCTACCAGCCATAACTCTATACAGCTCTTCTTCTACCAGCCATAACTCTATACAGCCCCTCTTCAACCAGCCATAACTCTACTCTATACAGCCCTTCTTCTACCAGCCATAACTCTATATATCCCCTCTTCTACCAGCCATAACTCTATACAGCCATAACTCTATACATCCTCTCTTCTACCAGCCATAACTCTATACAGTCCCTCTTCTACCAGCCATAACTCCATACAGCCCCTCTTCTACCAGCCATAACTCTACTCTATACAGCTCTTCTTCTACCAGCCATATCTCTACTCTATACAGCTCTTCTTCTGCCAGCCATAACTCTATACAGCCCCTCTTCTACCAGCCATAACTCTATACAGCTCTTCTTCTACCAGCCATAACTCTATACAGCCCCTCTTCAACCAGCCATAACTCTACTCTATACAGCTCTTCTTCTACCAGCCATAACTCTATACAGCTCTTCTTCTACCAGCCATAACTCTATACAGCCCCTCTTCTACCAGCCATAACTCTATACAGCCATAACTCTATACAGCCCCTCTTCTACCAGCCATAACTCTATACATCCCCTCTTCTAACAGCAATAACTCTATACAGCTCTTCTTCTACCAGCCATAACTCTATACAGCTCTTCTTCTACCAGCCATAACTCTATACAGCCCCTCTTCTACCAGCCATAACTCTATACAGCCATAACTCTATACACCTCCTCTTCTTACAGAAATAACTCTATACAGCTCTTCTTCTACCAGCCATAACTCTATACAGCCCCTCTTCTACCAGCCATAACTCTATACAGCCCCTCTTCTACCAGCCATAACTCTATACAGCTCTTCTTCTACCAGCCATAACTCTATACAGCCCCTCTTCTACCAGCCATAACTCTATACATCCCCTCTTCTACCAGCCATAACTCTATACATCCCTTCTTCTACCAGCCATAACTCTATACAGCTCTTCTTCTACCAGCCATAACTCTATACAGCTCTTCTTCTACCAGCCATAACTCTATACAGCCCCTCTTCTACCAGCCATAACTCTATATATCCCCTCTTCTACCAGCCATAACTCTATACATCCCCTATTCTACCAGCCATAACTCTATACATCCCCTTTTCTACCAGCCATAACTCTATACAGCTCTTCTTCTACCAGCCATAACTCTATACAGCCCCTCTTCTACCAGCCATAACTCTATACAGCTCTTCTTCTACCAGCCATAACTCTATACAGCTCTTCTTCTACCAGCCATAACTCTATACAGCCCCTCTTCTACCAGCCATAACTCTATACAGCCATAACTCTATACAGCCCCTCTTCTACCAGCCATAACTCTATACATCCCCTCTTCTAACAGCAATAACTCTATACAGCTCTTCTTCTACCAGCCATAACTCTATACAGCTCTTCTTCTACCAGCCATAACTCTATACAGCCCCTCTTCTACCAGCCATAACTCTATACAGCCATAACTCTATACACCCCCTCTTCTTACAGAAATAACTCTATACAGCTCTTCTTCTACCAGCCATAACTCTATACAGCCCCTCTTCTACCAGCCATAACTCTATACATCCCCTCTTCTACCAGCCATAACTCTATACATCCCTTCTTCTACCAGCCATAACTCTATACAGCTCTTCTTCTACCAGCCATAACTCTATACAGCTCTTCTTCTACCAGCCATAACTCTATACAGCCCCTCTTCTACCAGCCATAACTCTATATATCCCCTCTTCTACCAGCCATAACTCTATACATCCCCTATTCTACCAGCCATAACTCTATACATCCCCTTTTCTACCAGCCATAACTCTATACAGCTCTTCTTCTACCAGCCATAACTCTATACAGCCCCTCTTCTACCAGCCATAACTCTATACAGCTCTTCTTCTACCAGCCATAACTCTATACAGCTCTTCTTCTACCAGCCATAACTCTATACAGCTCTTCTTCTACCAGCCATAACTCTATACATCCCCTATTCAACCAGCCATTACTCTATACAGCTCTTCTACCAGCCATATCTATATACAGCCCATGTTCTACCAGCCGTAACTCTATACAGCCCCTCTTCTACAAGCCATAACTCTATACAGCCCCTCTTCTACAAGCCATAACTCTATACAGCCCCTCTTCTACAAGCCATAACTCTATACAGCCCTCTAATTCCAGCCATAACTCTATACAGCTCTTCTTCTACCAGCCATAACTCTATACAGCACCTCTCCTACCAGCCATAACTCTATATATCCCCTCTTCTACCAGCCATAACTCTATACATCCCCTATTCTACCAGCCATAACTCTATACATCCCCTTTTCTACCAGCCATAACTCTATACAGCTCTTCTTCTACCAGCCATAACTCTATACATCCCTTCTTCTACCAGCCATAACTCTATACAGCCCCTCTTCTACAAGCCATAACTCTGTACAGCTCTTCTTCTACCAGCCATAACTCTATACAGCACCTCTCCTACCAGCCATAACTCTATACAGCTCCTCTTCTACCAGCCATAACTCTATACAGCCCCTCTTCTACCAGCCATAACTCTACCTCTTCTACCAGCCATAACTCTATACAGCTCTTCTTCTACCAGCCATAACTCTATACATCCCCTATTCAACCAGCCATTACTCTATACAGCTCTTCTACCAGCCATATCTATATACAGCCCATGTTCTACCAGCCGTAACTCTATACAGCCCCTCTTCTACAAGCCATAACTCTATACAGCCCCTCTTCTACAAGCCATAACTCTATACAGCCCCTCTTCTACAAGCCATAACTCTATACAGCCCTCTTCTACCAGCCATAACTCTATACAGCTCTTCTTCTACCAGCCATAACTCTATACAGCACCTCTCCTACCAGCCATAACTCTATATATCCCCTCTTCTACCAGCCATAACTCTATACATCCCCTATTCTACCAGCCATAACTCTATACATCCCCTTTTCTACCAGCCATAACTCTATACAGCTCTTCTTCTACCAGCCATAACTCTATACATCCCTTCTTCTACCAGCCATAACTCTATACAGCCCCTCTTCAACCAGCCATAACTCTACTCTATACAGCCCTTCTTCTACCAGCCATAACTCTATATATCCCCTCTTCTACCAGCCATAACTATACAGCCATAACTCTATACATCCTCTCTTCTACCAGCCATAACTCTATACAGCCCCTCTTCTACCAGCCATAACTCTATACAGCCATAACTCTATACACCCCCTCTTCTTACAGAAATAACTCTATACAGCCATAACTCTATACATCCTCTCTTCTACCAGCCATAACTCTATACATCCTCTCTTCTACCAGCCATAACTCTATACATCCTCTCTTCTACCAGCCATAACTCTATACAGCTCTTCTTCTACCAGCCATAACTCTATACAGCTCTTCTTCTACCAGCCATAACTCTATACAGCCCCTCTTCTACCAGCCATAACTCTATATATCCCCTCTTCTACCAGCCATAACTCTATACAGCCATAACTCTATACATCCTCTCTTCTACCAGCCATAACTCTATACATCCTCTCTTCTACCAGCCATAACTCTATACATCCTCTCTTCTACCAGCCATAACTCTATACATCCTCTCTTCTACCAGCCATAACTCTATACAGCTCTTCTTCTACCAGCCATAACTCTATACAGCTCTTCTTCTACCAGCCATAACTCTATACAGCCCCTCTTCTACCAGCCATAACTCTATACAGCCATAACTCTATACAGCCCCTCTTCTACCAGCCATAACTCTATACATCCCCTCTTCTAACAGCAATAACTCTATACAGCTCTTCTTCTACCAGCCATAACTCTATACAGCTCTTCTTCTACCAGCCATAACTCTATACATCCCCTATTCAACTAGCCATTACTCTATACAGCTCTTCTACCAGCCATATCTATATACAGCCCATGTTCTACCAGCCGTAACTCTATACAGCCCCTCTTCTACAAGCCATAACTCTATACAGCCCCTCTTCTACAAGCCATAACTCTATACAGCCCCTCTTCTACAAGCCATAACTCTATACAGCCCTCTTCTACCAGCCATAACTCTATACAGCTCTTCTTCTACCAGCCATAACTCTATACAGCACCTCTCCTACCAGCCATAACTCTATATATCCCCTCTTCTACCAGCCATAACTCTATACATCCCCTCTTCTAACAGCAATAACTCTATACAGCTCTTCTTCTACCAGCCATAACTCTATACAGCCCCTCTTCTACCAGCCATAACTCTATACAGCCATAACTCTATACAGCCCCTCTTCTACCAGCCATAACTCTATACATCCCCTCTTCTAACAGCAATAACTCTATACAGCTCTTCTTCTACCAGCCATAACTCTATACAGCTCTTCTTCTACCAGCCATAACTCTATACATCCCCTATTCAACTAGCCATTACTCTATACAGCTCTTCTACCAGCCATATCTATATACAGCCCATGTTCTACCAGCCGTAACTCTATACAGCCCCTCTTCTACAAGCCATAACTCTATACAGCCCCTCTTCTACAAGCCATAACTCTATACAGCCCCTCTTCTACAAGCCATAACTCTATACAGCCCTCTTCTACCAGCCATAACTCTATACAGCTCTTCTTCTACCAGCCATAACTCTATACAGCACCTCTCCTACCAGCCATAACTCTATATATCCCCTCTTCTACCAGCCATAACTCTATACATCCCCTATTCTACCAGCCATAACTCTATACATCCCCTTTTCTACCAGCCATAACTCTATACAGCTCTTCTTCTACCAGCCATAACTCTATACATCCCTTCTTCTACCAGCCATAACTCTATACAGCCCCTCTTCTACAAGCCATAACTCTGTACAGCTCTTCTTCTACCAGCCATAACTCTATACAGCACCTCTCCTACCAGCCATAACTCTATACAGCTCCTCTTCTACCAGCCATAACTCTATACAGCCCCTCTTCTACCAGCCATAACTCTACCTCTTCTACCAGCCATAACTCTATACAGCTCTTCTTCTACCAGCCATAACTCTATACATCCCCTATTCAACCAGCCATTACTCTATACAGCTCTTCTACCAGCCATATCTATATACAGCCCATGTTCTACCAGCCGTAACTCTATACAGCCCCTCTTCTACCAGCCATAACTCTATACAGCTCTTCTTCTACCAGCCATAACTCTATACAGCACCTCTCCTACCAGCCATAACTCTATATATCCCCTCTTCTACCAGCCATAACTCTATACATCCCCTATTCTACCAGCCATAACTCTATACATCCCCTTTTCTACCAGCCATAACTCTATACAGCTCTTCTTCTACCAGCCATAACTCTATACATCCCTTCTTCTACCAGCCATAACTCTATACAGCCCCTCTTCAACCAGCCATAACTCTACTCTATACAGCCCTTCTTCTACCAGCCATAACTCTATATATCCCCTCTTCTACCAGCCATAACTATACAGCCATAACTCTATACATCCTCTCTTCTACCAGCCATAACTCTATACATCCCCTCTTCTACCAGCCATAACTATACAGCCATAACTCTATACATCCTCTCTTCTACCAGCCATAACTCTATACAGCCATAACTCTATACACCCCCTCTTCTTACAGAAATAACTCTATACAGCCCCTCTTCTACCAGCCATAACTCTATACAGCCATAACTCTATACACCCCCTCTTCTTACAGAAATAACTCTATACAGCCATAACTCTATACATCCTCTCTTCTACCAGCCATAACTCTATACATCCTCTCTTCTACCAGCCATAACTCTATACATCCTCTCTTCTACCAGCCATAACTCTATACAGCTCTTCTTCTACCAGCCATAACTCTATACAGCTCTTCTTCTACCAGCCATAACTCTATACAGCCCCTCTTCTACCAGCCATAACTCTATATATCCCCTCTTCTACCAGCCATAACTCTATACAGCCATAACTCTATACATCCTCTCTTCTACCAGCCATAACTCTATACATCCTCTCTTCTACCAGCCATAACTCTATACATCCTCTCTTCTACCAGCCATAACTCTATACATCCTCTCTTCTACCAGCCATAACTCTATACAGCTCTTCTTCTACCAGCCATAACTCTATACAGCTCTTCTTCTACCAGCCATAACTCTATACAGCCCCTCTTCTACCAGCCATAACTCTATACAGCCATAACTCTATACAGCCCCTCTTCTACCAGCCATAACTCTATACATCCCCTCTTCTAACAGCAATAACTCTATACAGCTCTTCTTCTACCAGCCATAACTCTATACAGCTCTTCTTCTACCAGCCATAACTCTATACAGCCCCTCTTCTACCAGCCATAACTCTATACAGCCATAACTCTATACACCCCCTCTTCTTACAGAAATAACTCTATACAGCTCTTCTTCTACCAGCCATAACTCTATACAGCCCCTCTTCTACCAGCCATAACTCTATACAGCCCCTCTTCTACCAGCCATAACTCTATACAGCTCTTCTTCTACCAGCCATAACTCTATACAGCCCCTCTTCTACCAGCCATAACTCTATACATCCCCTCTTCTACCAGCCATAACTCTATACATCCCTTCTTCTACCAGCCATAACTCCATACAGCTCTTCTTCTACCAGCCATAACTCTATACAGCTCTTCTTCTACCAGCCATAACTCTATACAGCCCCTCTTCTACCAGCCATAACTCTATATATCCCCTCTTCTACCAGCCATAACTCTATACATCCCCTATTCTACCAGCCATAACTCTATACATCCCCTTTTCTACCAGCCATAACTCTATACAGCTCTTCTTCTACCAGCCATAACTCTATACAGCCCCTCTTCTACCAGCCATAACTCTATACAGCTCTTCTTCTACCAGACATAACTCTATACAGCTATTCTTCTACCAGACATAACTCTATACAGCTCTTCTTCTACCAGCCATAACTCTATACAGCTCTTCTTCTACCAGCCATAACTCTATACAGCTCTTCTTCTACCAGCCATAACTCTATACATCCCCTATTCAACCAGCCATTACTCTATACAGCTCTTCTACCAGCCATATCTATATACAGCCCATGTTCTACCAGCCGTAACTCTATACAGCCCCTCTTCTACAAGCCATAACTCTATACAGCCCCTCTTCTACAAGCCATAACTCTATACAGCCCCTCTTCTACAAGCCATAACTCTATACAGCCCTCTTCTACCAGCCATAACTCTATACAGCTCTTCTTCTACCAGCCATAACTCTATACAGCACCTCTCCTACCAGCCATAACTCTATATATCCCCTCTTCTACCAGCCATAACTCTATACATCCCCTATTCTACCAGCCATAACTCTATACATCCCCTTTTCTACCAGCCATAACTCTATACAGCTCTTCTTCTACCAGCCATAACTCTATACATCCCTTCTTCTACCAGCCATAACTCTATACAGCCCCTCTTCTACAAGCCATAACTCTGTACAGCTCTTCTTCTACCAGCCATAACTCTATACAGCACCTCTTCTACCAGCCATAACTCTATACAGCTCCTCTTCTACCAGCCATAACTCTATACAGCCCCTCTTCTACCAGCCATAACTCTACCTCTTCTACCAGACATAACTCTATACAGCTCTTCTTCTACCAGCCATAACGCTATACAGCACCTCTTCTACCAGCCATGACTCTATACAGCACCTTTCCTACCAGCCATAACTCTATACAGCTCTTCTTCTCCCAGCCAAAACTCTATACAGCACCTTTCCTACCAGCCATAACTCTATACAGCTCTTCTTCTACCAGCCATAACTCTATACAGCTCTTCTTCTACCAGCCATAACTCTATACAGCCCCTCTTCTACCAGCCATAACTCTTTACAGCACCTCTTCTACCAGTCACAACTCTATACAGCTCTTCTTCTACCAGCCATAACTCTATACAGCCCCTCTTCTACCAGCCATAACTCTATACAGCTCTCCGTCTACCAGCCATAACTCTATACAGCCCCTCTTCTACCAGCCATAACTCTATACAGCCCCTCTTCTACCAGCCATAACTCTATACAGCCCCTCTTCTACCAGCCATAACTCTATACATCCCCTCTTCTACCAGCCATAACTCTATACAGCTCTTCTTCTACCAGCCATAACTCTTTACAGCACCTCTTCTACCAGTCACAACTCTATACAGCTCTTCTTCTACCAGCCATAACTCTATACAGCTCTTCTTCTACCAGCCATAACTCTATACAGCACCTCTCCTACCAGCCATAACTCTATATATCCCCTCTTCTACCAGCCATAACTCTATACATCCCCTATTCTACCAGCCATAACTCTATACATCCCCTTTTCTACCAGCCATAACTCTATACAGCTCTTCTTCTACCAGCCATAACTCTATACATCCCTTCTTCTACCAGCCATAACTCTATACAGCCCCTCTTCTACAAGCCATAACTCTGTACAGCTCTTCTTCTACCAGCCATAACTCTATACAGCACCTCTTCTACCAGCCATAACTCTATACAGCTCCTCTTCTACCAGCCATAACTCTATACAGCCCCTCTTCTACCAGCCATAACTCTACCTCTTCTACCAGACATAACTCTATACAGCTCTTCTTCTACCAGCCATAACGCTATACAGCACCTCTTCTACCAGCCATGACTCTATACAGCACCTTTCCTACCAGCCATAACTCTATACAGCTCTTCTTCTCCCAGCCAAAACTCTATACAGCACCTTTCCTACCAGCCATAACTCTATACAGCTCTTCTTCTACCAGCCATAACTCTATACAGCTCTTCTTCTACCAGCCATAACTCTATACAGCCCCTCTTCTACCAGCCATAACTCTTTACAGCACCTCTTCTACCAGTCACAACTCTATACAGCTCTTCTTCTACCAGCCATAACTCTATACAGCCCCTCTTCTACCAGCCATAACTCTATACAGCTCTCCGTCTACCAGCCATAACTCTATACAGCCCCTCTTCTACCAGCCATAACTCTATACAGCCCCTCTTCTACCAGCCATAACTCTATACAGCCCCTCTTCTACCAGCCATAACTCTATACATCCCCTCTTCTACCAGCCATAACTCTATACAGCTCTTCTTCTACCAGCCATAACTCTTTACAGCACCTCTTCTACCAGTCACAACTCTATACAGCTCTTCTTCTACCAGCCATAACTCTATACAGCCCCTCTTCTACCAGCCATAACTCTATACAGCTCTCCGTCTACCAGCCATAACTCTATACAGCCCCTCTTCTACCAGCCATAACTCTATACAGCCCCTCTTCTACCAGCCATAACTCTATACAGCACCTCTTCTACCAGCCATAACTCTATACATCCCCTATTCTACCAGCCATAACTCTATACATCCCCTTTTCTACCAGCCATAACTCTATACAGCTCTTATTCTACCAGCCATAACTCTATACATCCCTTCTTCTACCAGCCATAACTCTATACAGCCCCTCTTCTACAAGCCATAACTCTGTACAGCTCTTCTTCTACCAGCCATAACTCTATACAGCACCTCTCCTACCAGCCATAACTCTATACAGCTCCTCTTCTACCAGCCATAACTCTATACAGCCCCTCTTCTACCAGCCATAACTCTATACAGCCCCTCTTCTACCAGACATAACTCTATACAGCTCTTCTTCTACCAGCCATAACGCTATACAGCACCTCTTCTACCAGCCATAACTCTATACAGCACCTTTCCTACCAGCCATAACTCTATACAGCCCCTCTTCTACCAGCAATAACTCTATACAGCTCTTCTTCTACCAGCCATAACTCTATACAGCCCCTCTTCTACCAGCCATAACTCTATACAGCTCTTCTTCTACCAGCCATAACTCTGGGTGCAAAACTAACAGCTATATCTCTATATATCCCCTCTTCTACCAGCCATAACTCTATACAGCACCTCTTCTACCAGCCATAACTCTAGGTGCAAAACTAACAGCCGGTCCTAATTCAATTCCCGTTCTGTAATCTTCCTGGTTATGTAACTGACGGGGCCAAATGTTAACTGTCTAACTACAGTAGTACACTCCAACCCAGCTGGTGTGAGGGAGACATTGACGTTTCACATATTCTCACCTTCTCAAGGATTATTGTGTGTGTGTGTGTGTGTGTGTGTGTGTGTGTGTAGTGTGTCCAGTTTCACCTTCTCCTTGGCCACCTTGTGCGAGAATGGACAGGTCCCATCCGTCTGCTTACATGTACCCCTCACGAACCTGCAATGGGAAGAGTCTTCAGGTCATAGAGCAGCCAATCAGAGAGCCAACACAGCTGTACATGGTTGTTTTTAGGTGTGTGTTACCTGGTACAGAGCAGCCAATCACAGAGCCAACACAGCTGTACATGGTTGTTTCTAGGTGTGTTTTACCTGGTACAGACGGCAACCTTATCAGGATCATGGATATAGGGGCAGGTGTTGCCACGGTTACACTTTCCAAAGCGGTTGAAGTACATGCAGTACTGTTTCTGGGTCTTCTTCTGACGAGCGTGTCTGATGATGGCTAGACTCCTCTGAACCGCACGACTGGGGGACAGAACACACACAATCAACTGTCATGTTACAAACAGATCAGAGCGGTAGATCTCAGCTTGCATTTTGACTCAGAAAATTGATCTTGACTCAGAGAAGTGATCTTGACTCAGAAAAGTGATCTTGACTTAGAAAAGTGATCTTGACTCAGAAAAGGTTGGTGACCACTGGTATACACCATCCAACCAAATGCTTACTTGCAGGTTCATTCTCCACAAGCCAACAACAATAAGAAATGATAAAAGATAAGAATATGAACATAAAATAAATGGCTCAGTAGAATATAATAAACATGTTAGCATCAGTATAATACATGAAGGCACAATTCATAGTCCAGGATTTACACTTGTTCTGGGGAAGGGGGGATTGGAGGGAGCAAGTGGTTTTTCTATTGTGCAATATTTAGCAATCATAGTACGAGTCTTGTAGCAGCAGTGTGTGCTAAAGTGCCTACCTGGCCACAAAACGTGTGCTGGATGGCCGGAAGAAAGTACTCGAGGTGGGGGAAATCTCCTGTGGATTAGACCATCTCACTGTTCGGGAAAATAGACAATGGAATCAGAGAAAAGACAGCCTTTATAAAGACCAAAACATAACCAACTCAAATTGGGTCAAATGGAGTTATTAATACACCATTGTGACTGACACATTTTGTGTGTGTCCCTGTCCATGCATGTGTGTGTGTACTCAGCACTGGGGCTGCACACTGTGTGCCCACGCAGGCAGATAGATAGCCGTCAGGTCATTGCAGCCTATCTAGCTCGTCTGTGTGGTGAGATGGGGCCAGCACCAGCCGAAGCCTGGCAGCCGAAGCCAAACGTGACATCCAGTACAGTCTGAGAACATGGGACAGATGGGGTACAGGAGGGGAGTGAATGAGAGAGGGGGAAAGCTACGGAGGCCTGGTACCTATCCAAGCCTCTAGTTTTGGAAGGAGGGAGGGCGGGAACAAGATATGGTGTAAGAGAGATGGGGTAAGGTAAGGAGGCTTGACACTTATCCAAGTCTCTAATTTTGGAACATTTCAGGTGTAAGAGATATCCTCCTCATCAGTATGTGATATTGGCACTCTGACGGGAGGCAGTCATAGTGCCAAGAAGATCAGTGCCAAGAAGATCAGGACCAGAAGATCAGGACCAGAAGATCAGGGCCAGAAGATCAGGACCAGAAGAGGAGTGTAATCTCAGCTAACTGGACTGGTGAGATCTCAAAACATGGTGGTGGACACTGAAGGCGTGTTCAGACCATGCTGGAATGTCTGTGTGTATGTGTGTTTATCAAGAGGCGAGTCACACGCTGTGGGAACAGAACGGAACTCCAATTCCAGCCACAGGTTTTGACAGAGAGAGACAGAGACAGCCAGCCAGCGAGTGCAAGCGAGAAGGAGGGAGAGAGCAGCTCAGGTCTGGGTTTAATCTGTGTCGTTTCCCCCCCAGCAGCCCCTCCCTCCTGTCCCAGTGACAGATTACAGCTTTATTATTTCAGATGGCTAACACAGAACACATCTCATACACTACATAACCAAAAGTATGTGGACACCTGCTTGTCGAACATCTCATTCCAAAATCATGGGTATTAATATGGAGTTGGTCCCACCTTTGCTGCTATAAAAGTCTCCACTCTTCTGGGAAGGCTTTCCACTAGATGTTGGAACATTGGACTAGCTTCCAATCCGCCACAAGAGCTAGGCCTGGCTCGCAGTCGGCGTTCCAAATAATCACAAAGCTATTCGATTAGGTTAAGGTCAGGGGCTCTGTGCAGGCCAATCAAGTTCTTCCACTCCGATTTCGACAAACCATTTCTGTATGGACGTCACTTGTGCACAGGGGATTTGTCACGCAGAAACAGGAAAGGACCTTCTCCAAACTGATGCCACAAAGTTGGATGCACAGAATCATATAGAATGTAATTGTATGGAGTAGCGTTAATATTTCCCTTCACTGGAACTAAGAGGCCTAGCCCAAACCATGAATAACAGCCCAGACCATTATTCCTCCTCCACCAAACTTTACAGTAGGCACTATGCATTCAGACAGGTAGAGTCCTCCTGTTATCCACCAAACCCAGATTCATCCGTTGGACTCCAGATGGTGAAGTGGGATTCATCACCATAGAGAACGTGTTTCCACTGCTGCAGACACAATTGGCGGTGAGCTTTACACCCCTCCAGCCGACGCTTGGCATTGTGCATGGTGATCTTATGCTTGTGTGCGGCTGCT
This sequence comes from Oncorhynchus mykiss, assembly GCF_057628025.1. NCBI lineage: Eukaryota > Metazoa > Chordata > Actinopteri > Salmoniformes > Salmonidae > Oncorhynchus > Oncorhynchus mykiss. Next base: position 84,303,943 of record NC_143026.1, read on the forward strand.
GGGCCATGGAAACCCATTTCATGAAGCTCCTGACAAATAGTTATTGTGCTGACGTTGCTTCCAGAGGCAGTTTGGAACTCGTTAGTGAGTGTTGCAACCGAGGACAGACGATTTTTAACCGCTACACGCTTCTGCACTCATACTAGGCGTAGTGCCACCAGATGACACTACGCTAGGTGCCACCAGGCCTAGCCTAGCGTAGGCCCACCAGGCCTAGCCTAGCATAGGGCCACCGGGACTAGCCTAGCATAGGGCCACCGGGACTAGCCTAGCGTAGCGTCACCGGGCCTAGCCTAGCGTAGTGTCACCGGGCCTAGCCTAGCGTCACCGGGCCTAGCCTAGCGTAGTGTCACCGGGCCTAGCCTAGCATAGTGTCACCGGGCCTAGCCTAGCATAGTGTCACCGGGACTAGTTTAGCGTAGTGTCACCGGGACTAGCCTAGCGTAGTGTCACCGGGACTAGCGTAGTGTCACCGGGCCTAGCCTAGCGTAGTGTCACCGGGACTAGCCTAGCGTAGTGTCACCGGGCCTAGCCTAGCGTAGCGTCACCGGGCCTAGCCTAGCGTAGTGTCACCGGGCCTAGCCTAGCATAGTGTCACCGGGACTAGCCTAGCGTAGTGTCACCGGGACTAGCCTAGCGTAGTGTCACCGGGACTAGCCTAGCGTAGTGTCACCGGGACTAGCCTAGCGTAGTGTCACCGGGACTAGCCTAGCGTAGTGTCACCGGGACTAGCCTAGCGTAGTGTCACCGGGCCTAGACTAGCGTAGTGTCACCGGGACTAGTTTAGCGTAGTGTCACCGGGACTAGCCTAGCGTAGTGTCACCGGGCCTAGCCTAGCGTCACCGGGCCTAGCCTAGCGTAGTGTCACCGGGCCTAGCCTAGCGTAGTGTCACCGGGCCTAGCCTAGCGTAGTGTCACCGGGACTAGCCTAGCGTAGTGTCACCGGGCCTAGCCTAGCGTAGTGTCACCGGGACTAGCCTAGCGTAGTGTCACCGGGACTAGCCTAGCATAGTGTCACCGGGACTAGCCTAGCATAGTGTCACCGGGCCTAGCCTAGCGTAGTGTCACCGGGCCTAGCCTAGCGTAGTGTCACCGGGACTAGCCTAGCGTAGTGTCACCGGGCCTAGCCTAGCATAGTGTCACCGGGACTAGCCTAGCGTAGTGTCACCGGGACTAGCCTAGTGTAGTGTCACCGGGACTAGCCTAGCGTAGTGTCACCGGGCCTAGCCTAGCGTCACCGGGCCTAGCCTAGCGTAGTGTTACCGGGCCTAGCCTAGCATAGTGTCACCGGGACTAGTTTAGCGTAGTGTCACCGGGACTAGCCTAGCGTAGTGTCACCGGGACTAGCGTAGCGTCACCGGGCCTAGCCTATCGTAGTGTCACCGGGACTAGCCTAGCGTAGTGTCACCGGGACTAGCCTAGCGTAGTGTCACCGGGACTAGCGTAGTGTCACCGGGCCTAGCCTAGCGTAGTGTCCCCGGGACTAGTTTAGCGTAGTGTCACCGGGACTAGCCTAGCGTAGTGTCACCGGGCCTAGCCTAGCGTCACCGGGCCTAGCCTAGCGTAGTGTCACCGGGCCTAGCCTAGCGTAGTGTCACCGGGACTAGCCTAGCGTAGTGTCACCGGGCCTAGCCTAGCGTAGTGTCACCGGGCCTAGCGTAGTGTCACCGGGACTAGTTTAGCGTAGTGTCACCGGGACTAGCCTAGCGTAGTGTCACCGGGCCTAGCCTAGCGTAGTGTCACCGGGCCTAGCCTAGCGTAGTGTCACCGGGACTAGTTTAGCGTAGTGTCACCGGGACTAGCCTAGCGTAGTGTCACCGGGACTAGCCTAGCGTAGTGCCACCGGGCCTAGCCTAGCGTAGTGCCACCGGGACTAGCCTAGCGTCGTGCCACCGGGCCTAGCCTAGCGTCGTGCCACCGGGCCTAGCCTAGCGTCGTGCCACCGGGCCTAGCCTAGCGTCGTGCCACCGGGCCTAGCCTAGCGTCGTGCCACCGGGCCTAGCCTAGCGTCGTGCCACCGGGCCTAGCGTAGTGCCACCGGGCCTAGCGTAGTGCCACCGGGCCTAGCGTAGTGCCACCGGGCCTAGCGTAGTGCCACCGGGCCTAGCGTAGTGCCACCGGGCCTACAATGATTGGCACAGTGTATTTGTAAGGTGTGTATAGTACTTGTTCTGTTGATTGGCGCACTGGCTGTCATGGTGCGGGACAGCTTATTGGCTGAGACGCTGTAGAGGGTGCCACCGATCCAGCGCATGCTCCTCCCTCTACCTCTCCAGTGCTGGGCTGTGGGGTGCCTGTCCTGTCCCGGGGGACGCAGACGGCTCTGGAGTACATTCCTGGGGGTAGAGAGGGAGAGATTGGCAAAGCGTTAGTAAAGTGAAGTAGGAATACACAGAACATCTTGTTTGAAAAGTTTCACAATTCCAGGTTTTGGGATGGTACTTCTATGGGAGGAAACTGAGGTGTGAAGGAAGGATTCTAGCATAATTCCTGGGGAACACAGTACTTGGAGCATTAGGAGAACTGCTGGGGAACACAGTACTTGGAGCATTAGGAGAACTGCTGGAGAACACAGTACTTGGAGCATTAGGAGAACTGCTGGGAAATAAAGTACTTGGAGCATTAGGAGAACTGCTGGGGAACACAGTACTTGGATCTTTAGGAGAACTGCTGGGGAACACAGTACTTGGATCTTTAGGAGAACTGCTGGGGAACACAGTACTTGGATCTTTAGGAGAACTGCTGGGGAACACAGTACTTGGGCCAAAAGACCCATTCAGGTTAACCACAAAGGAGTTAGGAGTTGAATGATACTGCGCTGGTAATATGCTCACTGCCCCACCATACCTCCACCCCTTTTCTCTCGGCCTGTCTCTTCCACGATATCTCCCCTCGTCTACCTCCTCATCTCCCTCCTCTCTCTTCATGCCTCCCAGTCTAACCCTCCCTCCCTCTTTCCCTCCTCCTTCCCTCCCGTGTCACAGCACTCTGTTAAATTGCTGCCCTAATGGAAAGGACGGCAGTGTGGAAATGGAGAGAATTGAAAAGAGGAGGAAATCAATGAGATAATAGGTAGGAGGCCAGAGCAGGGAGGGCTGCCCAGGTCCCGAAGCAACGCATGGTGCCCAACAGACACACACACACACACACACACACACACACACACACACTCCTAGTCACACGCACCGACGCACATGCACCAGCCTAAAGAATGCACACAAGTATATATTCACACAACGACATCTAAACTCTAAGGAAGTTCCCCTCTGTGCTATGTGTGTGTTTAAAACGGTGTGGGTGTGTGTGTTTAAAATGGTGTGTGCGTGTGTTTAAAATGGGCTGTGCATCTGTGTGTGTGTGTGTCTCTGTGTGTGTGTGTGTGTGTGTGTGTGTGTGTGATGTTGGAGGCAGGGGTTATGGGGATAAATTGCACTGGCCTGTCACTTGTGTTTGGGTGGGATTGGGGCTGGTGTGCATGGCGCAGGTCATCATTTACTGCTGGACTTCAAATGGGCTGGAAATGTGTTTGGAGCCAGAGTTCCTGACTCCCATTACAGCGAACAGAGAGGGGACCCACACACACACACACTACAACTAGCTCTACACTACACACTCAGAGACAAGGACACACACACAACCAAAACAATGGTCACACAATGACAGGTCCATGCAGTGGGGAGTCTGCGTGTAGCAGAGAAAAGAAAGAAGGTGCATCACAGATCCTCAGTTAGCTCCCTTTCTCCCTCTACCACACCGGGCCATAACTCACCAGCAGAGACACTCAGTTTCACAAATACAAGATCGGTGTGTGCCCTACACAGGGCAACTGGAGCCAAGGGAGTCGTAATGGTGGCTAATATAGGAGCAGTGACTGGCTCCCAGGGAGGCTTTAGCAGGGCCCCACAGCCAGGGGAGCCATCGTGGAGGTTAATGTGGATATGACATGAACACTTAACATAGACAGCAGTTAACCCTGACACATGGTGCAGGATAAGGGAGGGGTGAGGGAGCATTGGGGGAAATGTCAATGTGTGTGGAAGTGTGTGGTTGGGTGTGTATGAGTAAACGTGCGTGTGCGCGTGTGTTCATACAGTATGAGAGAATGTGTGTGTCTATAGCCTATACAAGAGTGTCTGCATGAGTGTGTTTGTGTGTATGCGTGCGTGCGTGTGTGTGTGTGTGTATGCATGCGTGTGTGTGTGTATGCGTGTGTATGTTTGCATGTAATTGAGTGTAATTTGAGGTAGGCAGCTGTCTGAATGAGTTCCCCCCCTCCAGCACAACATCATTACTGATAACAGTCTCTGTGGGACCATATTAACTTCTATACACCACCCCTACTATCACCATGTAATCTCCCTATTAATGAGAAGGATGAGGAGAGAGGGGAGGAGAGAGGGAAGGAGGATGGAAGGGAGTGAGAGAGACGGAGAGAGGCCGGGAGTGAGAGAGGTCGGGAGGGAAAGAGACGGAGAGAGGCCGGGAGGGAGAGAGGCCGGGAGGGACGGAGAGAGGCCGGGAGGGACGGAGAGAGGCCGGGAGGGACGGAGAGAGGCCGGGAGTGAGAGAGGTCGGGAGGGAAAGAGACGGAGAGAGGCCGGGAGGGAGAGAGGCCGGGAGGGACAGAGGCCGGGAGGGACAGAGGCCGGGAGGGAGAGAGACGGAGAGAGGCCGGGAGTGAGAGAGGCCAGGAGGGAAAGAGACGGAGAGAGGCCGGGAGGGAGAGATGACGGGAGGGAAAGAGACGGAGAGAGGCCGGGAGGGAGAGATGCCGGGAGGGAGAGAGACGGAGCGAGGCTGGGAGTGAGAGAGGACGAGAGACGTTGGGAGTGAGAGAGGGTGAGAGAGGCCGAGAGGGGCTGGGAGTGAGAGAGGACGAGAGAGGCCGAGAGGGGCTGAGAGGCCGAGAGAGGCTGGGAGGGAGAGAGGCCGCGAGGGAGAGAGGCCGCGAGGGAGAGAGGCCGCGAGGGAGAGAGGCCGCGAGGGAGAGAGGCCGGGAGGCCCGAGAGGGAGAGAGGCCGGGAGGCCTGGGAGGGAGAGGCGGAGAGAGGCCGGGAGGGAGAGAAATAGAGAGGAGAAGAAGAAAGAGAGAGAAGAGAGAGGAGGAGCGGAAAGAGAGAAGAGAGGAGGAAATTGAGAGAGGAGGAGAGGAAAGAGAAGAGGGGAGGAAATTGAGAGAAAAGAGAGAGGAACTCCCTTGTGATTATATTCTGAGTGTTTGCATGCCTGTGTGTGTGTGTGTGTGTGTGTGTGTGTGTGTGTGTGTGTGTGTGTGTGTGTGTGTGTGTGTGTGTGTGTGTGTGTGTGTGTGTGCCACTCTCACCATGCGCGACACACAGATGAAGGAAAGAGCGATTCAGCACTACTACTGGTGTTGATGAATGATCTGACTTTTGTTTTGGTGACAGGGAAGAATTTGGGGGTCGCGCAAGTGCTCTGAATAATGCTGCTCTGTTCTGTTCTGTTGGCCTGCAGCGAAAGCATTCGTAAGCTCATATTGGAAAAACAGTTACCCTTGGAACAGACTGAACAGCACAAACAGTCATCTAGCCAATTCCTTCAGCGAGGAGAGGAAGACTACACTCTGCCTAAAGCCATGCAGTTACAATGGTCCTAAACACGCATTAAGACAATGAAATCTACACTAGTGTAAGGGACTACTGTGAGCAAAATAACATAAAATGAAGACAAAGCAATCAGAAAGCTGGAGATGACCCCAGGTGTTGATGACAGCGTATCTGTGTAAGAAAGAGGGAAGACTAGAAGTGTGAATGAGAAGTAAAAACGTGAGAATAGAAAGTAAGAAGGGGTAGGTGAGAATGTGATGATGGATCTGATAAGTAGTGAGTAGAGGAGTACATTGCGGTATGAGAAGGGAGGAGTGTGAGTAAGTGATGGGATAACGAAGAGGAGAGCGTAGCAGCCTTTATTGCCTTGTCTCCCTCATCCTCTACTGATCAATACAGGACCACTAAACGAGATGAGACCAGGGCACAACAGACCAGGTTGTGCGCGCGCACACCAGCGTCTCAACAGTAGTTCAAAATAAACAATCAAGCATTATTAAACGCCAAAGAAAACTGAGAAGATGATAGGGAGCTAGATGAAAAGAGTGAATGAGCAGGGAGAATATGGATATGGAGACAGGGAAACATAGGAAGAGGATGAAAACTGAGAAGATGAGAAGGAGAAAAACTAACGAGACAAATGGACAGACAAACAAAAATAAATATGGGCAGCAATAGAAAGATGCAGAGGGAAAGAGAGAAAGAAAGAGAAAGTATGAGGGAGGTAACTAAGGGACAGAGTAGTAGAGAAAAGGAGGGAAGGCTAGAGCGAGGAAGGGAGGGATGGAGGGCAGTAATTTATCCTGGGGTACGCTGCATGCTTTACGGCTTTCTTAATTCAACTCCTGCTACTATTAATGGACTTAATGTTGAGATGATATCTATTTTCTGGTGGTGGGGGCTGAAACACGACAACCATTCACCCCCCCACCCAGACTCCCCCAGCACACAATCAACCACAATGCCCATTACTGCTGACACCACATGACACGCTTGGTAGGGGATGGGTCACTTCCCTGGTCCTAGGAGGGAGACAAACAGAAGACAGAGAGAGGGGACTAAAGGGTGACCGGGGAGCTCAGATAGGTAAGAGGGAGGTGCCCACTGCCCATGTGTGGTTGGTGCTGGTCACTCTTTGCCAAGGGCATCAAGCCTCACCTTAGAAATTATAATTAACCATATTTAGTCCCACAGCGACATGATGAGTGTGAGGCTACAGCTTGGGAATCGCTAAAGGACAATCAGGACCTTCCCCTGGGGTTCTGGAGCTCTGGCAAAACCAATCAGGACCTTCCCTGGGGTTCTGGAGCTCTGGCAGAACCACTCAGGACCTTCCCTGGAGTTCTGGAGCTCTGGTAGAACCAATCAGGACCTTTCCTGGGGTTCTGGAGCTCTGGCAGAACCAATCAGGACCTTCCCTGGGGTTCTGGAGCTCTGGCAGAACCAATCAGGACCTTCCCTGGGGTTCTGGAGCTCTGAGAGAACCAATTAGGACCTTCCCTGGGGTTCTGGAGCTCTGGGAGAACACACCACCACCTGCTCCTGAAAACACTGAATCCATGTGACACTGATGATGACTGGGTGAGTGTGTACGATGACACTGATTCCTTGGGACACTGATGATGACTGGGGGAGTGTGTACGATGAGACTGAAGCCTTGCCTTGGGACACTGATGATGACTGGGTGAGTGTGTACGATGACACTGAATCCTTGGGACACTGATGATGACTGGGTGAGTGTGTACGATGACACTGAATCCTTGGGACACTGATGATGACTGGGTGAGTGTGTACGATGAGCTAGAGATGGGGTAGTTCTAGTCAGTGGAGGGGTACGATGAGCCAACAGAGCTATAGATAAAAGGTTCAGGGGTGTTAGAGAGTCAGACAGATTGAGGTAGTGAGGGGACGTAAGGAGGGCGGGGGATACAGGAGGGGGTCTGGGGAGAACCTCTTCTCTCCCAGGGGACCTGTCCTGTCCCCCAGATCTGGTGATATTTCACGGAATGTCGCGTGGCTCAAATTGAAAAACCCTTGATGAATCAATATTTACTGCAGCGGCTAAATGAATAGTAATAAGTCACCGGAGGCCCTAAATCTAGTTTAAAGCCCCATGCAGCCAGGCCCACTGTTTCATCTAGCTCAATCTGAATTACACAAATGAGATTCCACACACAGACACACACGCAGGGGAATTAAGATAACTGTGCAACACATCAACAACACACAAAACAAAACGGGCAAACAGTAAGTAACAGAATCTTCCTAATGGGGAGAGACTACAGCATCTCTCCAAGCTGAAATATAACAGCCATGTGTGTCTGTATCTCTTCTGAGTTAGTGGCTGTTGTCTCACAGGGCTCCAGACACCTGCAAACACACACGCACACACATAGCAGGTGGCCACTGCTACAAAGACAAAACACACCCGCTCTGCACTCCAACTGAACCCCGTATACTATGAATATAACAGTGTGTGTGTGAGATATACAACGGCTTGTAATCTCCTCCCACCACAGCACATTGTGAGGCTTAGGGAAACAGGGTAGCATTAATGCACAAAGGCATTTTAATACATTAATCAACTCCATAACCACATGACCTATTCATTACCTGTGTAATAAAACCATAAGCCTATGTTAATAATCATAATGCACCATTAACTGTTTAACTGTCCCATGGTGAGGAGGTCATGAATAACACATTAACGTATCGCCTGTCGCCCAATAATGACCTCATCATAAACATCCATTAACTCTCCCTCTGTCCCCCAGTTATGACCTCATAACCACTTCATAACATCTGTAGAACCCTTCCCATCATCTCATTCTATCGCTTCCATCATTCTGTCTCTGTCTGGTCTATCGTTCTGTACGCCTCCCTCACAGAGAGCGAAAGAAAGACAGAATGGATGAGTGTTAAAGAGATATGGAGGGATAAAGAGAAGGGTTAAGTTAGAGCCTTGGAAATCACATGTACATCTCACCCATCACAAGTGCCTATTATGCTAATTAACGCAGAATTAGCGCAGTGGATTTCCCCACTCAGAATAAGAGAGCGTGATAGAAAAAAAGGAACGATAAAGAGAAAAGTTTCCATGGATCATCCTTGAGATGTTTCTACAACTTGATTGGAGTCCACATGTGGTAAATTCAATAGATTGGACATGACTTGAAAAGGCACACACCGGTCTATAAACTCAGCAAAAAAGAAACGTCCTCTCACTGTCAACTGCGTTTATTTTCAACAAACTTAACATGTGTAAAAATGTGTGACTAACAGAAATTGAATAATGTGTCCCTGAACAAAGGGTGGTCAAAATCAAAAGTAACAGTCAGTATTTGGTTTGGCCACCAGCTGCATTAAGTACTGCAGTGCATCTCCTACTCATGGACTGCACCAGATTTGCCAGTTCTAGCTGTGAGATGTTATCCCACTCTTCCACCAAGGCACCTACTTGCAAGTTCCCGGACATTTCTGGGGAGAATGGCCCTAGCCCTCACCCTCCGATCCAACAGGTCCCAGACGTGCTCAACGGCATTGAGATCCGGGCTCTTTGCTGGCCATGGCAGAACACTGACATCCCTGTCTTGCAGGAAATCACAAACAGAATGAGCAGTATGGCATTCTTGTCATTGTCATGCTGGAGGGTCATGTCAGGATGAGCCTGCAGGAAGGGTACCACATGAGGGAGGAGGATGTCTTCCCTGTAACGCACAGCATTGAGATTGCCTGCAATGACAACAAGGTCAGTCCAATGACGCTGTGACACACCGCCCCAGACCATAACGCACCCTCCACCTCCAAAATCGATCCCGCCCAGAGTACAGGCCTCGTGTAACGCGCATTCCTTCAACGATAAACACGAATCCGACCATCACCCCTGGTGAGACAAAACCGCGACTCGTCAGTGAAGATAACTTTTTGCCAGTCCTGTCTGGTCCAGCGACGGTGGGTTTGTAACCATAGGCGACGCTTTTGCCGGTGATGTCTGGTGAGGACCTGCCTTACAACAGGCCTAAAGGCACTCAGTCCAGCCTCTCTCAGCCTATTGCGGACAGTCTGAGCACTGATGGAGGGATTGTGCGTTCTTGGTGTAACTCGGGCAGTTGTTGTTGCCATCCTGTACCTGTCCCGCAGGTGTGATGTTCGGATGTACCGATCCTATGCAGGTGTTCTTACACGTGGTCTGCCACTGCGAGGACGATCAGCTATCCATCCTGTCTCCCTGTAGCGCTGTCTTAGGTGTCTCACAATACGGACCTCCCTGGCCACATCTGCAGTCCTCATGCCTCCTTGCAGCATGCCTAAGGCACGTTCACGCAGATGAGCAGAGACCCTGGGCATCTTTCTGTGTTTTTCAGTCAGTAGAAAGGCCTCAATCGGGGGAGAAGGGCCTTGGTCAGGGAGGTGACCGGGAACCCAATGGTCACTCTGACAGAGCTCCGGAGTTCGTCTATGGAGATGGGAGAACCTTCCAGAACGACAACCATCTCTGCAGCACTCCACCAATCAGGCCTGCATGGTAGAGTGGCCAGATGGAAGCCACTCCTCAATAAAAGGCACATGACAGCCCTCCTGGAGTTTGCCAAAAGGCACCTAAAGACTCTCAGACCATGAGAAACAAGATTCTCTGGTCTGATGAAACCAAGAATGAACTCTTTGGCCTGAATGCCAAGCGTCACATCTGGAGGAAACATGTCACAATACCTACGGTGAAGCAAGGTGGTGGCAGCATCATGCTGTGGGGATGTTTTTCAGCAGCAGGGACTGGCAGACTAGTCAGGATCGAGGGAAAGATGAACGGAGCAAAGTACAGAGAGAGATCCTTGATGAAAACTTGCTCCAGAGCACTCAGGACCTCAGACTGGGCCGAAGGTTCAACTTCCAACAGGACAACGACCCTAAGCACACAGCTAAGACAATGCAGGAGTGGCTTCGGGACAAGTCTATGTCCATGAGTGGCCCAAAAAGAGCCTGGACTTGAACCCGATCTAACATATGTGGAGACCTGAAAACAGCTGTGCAGCGATTCACAGGCTCCCAATTCAACCTGACAGAGCTTGAGATGATCTGCAGAGATTAATGGGATAAACTCCCTAAATACAGGTGTGCCAAGCTTGTAGTGTCATACCTAAGAAGAAAAGAGACCATAATCTCTGCCAAAGGTGCTTCAACAAAGTACCGAGTAAAGGGTCTGAATTCTTAATGAAACGTGATTTCAGTTTTTTGTTTTTTAATACATTTGCAAACATTTCTAAAAACTTGTTTTTGCTTTGTCATTATGGGGTATTGTGTGTAGATTGATGAGGGGAAAAAAATATGTAATCAATCATAGAATAAGGCTGTAACGTAAGAAAATGTGGAAAAAGTGATGGAGCCTGAATACTTTCCAATGCACTCTATATACATTACATGACCAAATGTATGTGGACACCAGCTCGTCGAACATCTCATTCCAAAATCATGAACATTAATATGGAGTTGGTTCCCGCTTTGCTGCTATAACAGCCTCCACTCTACTGGGAAGGCTTTCCACTAGATGTTGTAACATTGCTGCGGGGACTTGCGTCCATTCAGCCACAAGACCATTAGTGAGGTCACTGATGTTGGGTGATTTGGCCTGGCACGCAGTCGGCGAAGGTGTTGGATGGGGTTGGGGTCAGGGGCTCTGTGCAGGCCAGTCAAGTTCTTCCACACTGATCTCGGCAAACCATTTCTGTATGGACCTCGCTTTGTGCATGGGGGCATTGTCATGCTGAAACAGGAAAGGGCCTTCCCCAAACTGTTGCCACAAAGTTGGAAGCATAGACTCGTCTAGAATGTCATTGTATGCTGTAGCGTTAAGATTTCCCTTCACTGGAACTAAGAGGCCTAGACCGAACCATGAAAAACATCCCCAGACCATTATTCCTCCTCCACCAAACTTTACAGTTGGCACTATGCATTGTGGCAGGTAGTGTTCTCCTGGCATCCGCCAAAACGACAGATTGTGAAGCATGATTCATCGCTCCAGATTCCAATGGCGGGGAGCTTTACACCACTCCAGCAGTCGCTTGGCATTGCGCATGGTGATCTTAAGCTTGTGTGTGGCTGCTCGGCCATGGAAACCCATTTACTGAAGCACCTGACAAACAGTTCTTGTGCTGACGTTGCTTCCAGAGGCAGTTTGGAACTCGGTATTGAGTGTTGGAACTGAGGACAGATGATTTTTACACGGGACGCGCTTTCATACTCGGAGGTCCCGTTCTGTGAACTTGTGTGGCCTACCACTTCGTGACTGAGCCGTTGTTGCTCATAGACGTTTCCACATCACAATAACAGCACTTACAGTTGACTGGTGCAGATCAAGCAGGGAGGAAATTGAACAAACTGACTTGTTGGAAAGGTGGCATCCTATGACGGTGCCACGTTAAAAGTCACTGAGCTCTTCAGTACAGGCCATTCTATTGCTAATGTTTGTCTATGGAGATTGCATGGCGGTGTGCCCAATTTTATACACATGTCAGCAACAGGTATGGCTAAATAGCCAAATCCATTCATTTGAAGGGATGTCCACATACATTTGCATATAGTGTATCATGTGGTTCACTGTTTATGTATCTGCGAATGAGTGTGTGTGTTACCTGGCCGCCTGGATCCTCTTTGCTCTCCAAGAGAGGGTGTGGCTATAGTTGGCTGTGTGTGCTTCGTCTCCGCCCAGGCATGTCTCTATCTTATAGCGGGTCCTGAACACCCTCTGAATCGCCTGGCTACGCAGGGTCGGGGAGGCGGGACCTGGGGAGGAAAGAAGAATTGACAGATCAAGAAACCACTACAGGACAGCATATGCACACGCTAATTTAAAAGGTACAACGTGCCCATGCACCACTGATGTACTGGCTGGCAAGCCTGTGTTTAGAGTGTTGACAGATACAACAGCATCCATAGATGACAGGCACCGACAGAGACACCGACACATTTTTGTCTCCGTGAGACTTCTGATTAGATGATTTTTCTCCACCTCTCCTTCTAGAAGTCCTGCAACTCAGTAGCAGGCAGGTGTGCTCTTTAACGAGCTTCACATGCAAAGACGGGAGAGAATAATAAAGGAGGAATATATATGAGCCTAATAAATCATGACTACCCCCTCTCCCTCTCTTTAAGTTTCATTCCTTATATCATTTTGTAGATCCATCATAGGAGAGGAGAAAAAAAACAAAAGAATAGGACTGTTTGTTATTTAGTTATTTGGGTGTGTATCCATCATATTGCTTTATGATGGTTGAGCTTGGCTGACATGCTGTGCTGGGTAAAGGATGGCATTTGCATCTGCGAGGATCTGAAACTGCTGCTTTACGCCAATTTACCAAACTAGAGGATTTATCAGAGCCAGGAGTTAGGATGTAGCATTCAGGATCAGGCAGTGTACTGTGAAGACTCAGGTAGAGTCTGATGACTGTGGAAGAATGAATAAGACGGATGATTCTGAAGATCGGAGGACTGGGATGAATCCAGCGGAAATAGAATGTCGGGACAGTGGATTCTAATTTAAAAATAACTTTGGGATGATTCAAGAATGAATAGAACTTTGGGACAATTTCAGAATTGAAATACACATGTGATGATTTTACAACTGAATCCTATAACTGAAGAAAAAAAAACACGATGAAAAAAAGTATTCCAGCAGAATCTCTTCTGTTCACTCAAGACAAACCCTGAGAACCAGCAGTAGAAAAAGAGTGTGTGGTTGACAGAAAGAAAATCTCTCTCTGCTCCCCCTCTCTCTGCTCCCCCTCTACCACACATCTCTCTCTGCTCCCCCTCTCTCTGCTCCCCCTCTCTCTGCTCCCCCTCTACCACACATCTCTCTCTGCTCCCCCTCTACCAAACATCTCTCTCTGCTCCCCCTCTCTCTGCTCCCCCTCTACCACACATCTCTCTCTGCTCCCCCTCTCTCTGCTCCCCCTCTACCACACATCTCTCACTGCTCCCCCTCTACCACACATCTCTCACTGCTCCCCCTCTCTCTGCTCCCCCTCTACCACACATCTCTCACTGCTCCCTCTCTCTCTGCTCCCCCTCTACCACACATCTCTCACTGCTCCCCCTCTACCACACATCTCTCTCTGCTCCCCCTCTACCACACATCTCTCTCTGCTCCCCCTCTCTCTGCTCCCCCTCTACCACACATCTCTCACTGTGACAGTGACAATAGTGTGTATTCTTAATGACTGAAGAAGGAGAGAGCGAGAGAGAGCGAAGGAGGGACGACAGAGTGAGACACCCAACAATGTGCCTCCTCTACTAAATTTAAATTATCTGTATCAAATGTCTTTAATTGCCAATTGCTTTGACTGTAGTCATGGTAATTAGCATTTAATAACAAAGCATGACCAAGAAGCAAACAGCAGCTTGGAGGAATGACAAAACAATATATCTTTCTATACCCTCCCTCTCTTCTTCAATCCGGTTGACAGGGGGTGTGTCATTGTCAGGCAGCACACAGCTCTCGATCAACTGTAGAATTTATCTCAGACAAACATTTACCTATGATCAAATCACTACACAGCATGCTGAGGCCTGCTCCAAACACACACACTTACATGTATGCGCACACTCGCACAGGAGCTGCACACACTAGGGCTGTTCCCGACAAAACAAAATCTTGGGTCGACCGACCGAGAGTGGCCTGTTCTTTTGACCAATTAATTAGTATTCATTTTCAAATGTGTATTTTTTCATTTTACGGATATTATTCAGACCCCTTGACTTTTTCCACATTGTTACGCTACAGCCTTATTCTAAAATGGATTAAAAAACATTTACACACAATACCCCATAATGACAAAGCAAAAACAGGTTTTATTACAAATAAAACAGAAATACCCAGTCGGGGCAGAAGGGCCTGGGTCAGGGAGGTGACCAAGAACCCGATGGTCACTCTGACAGAGCTCCAGAGTTCCTCTGTGGAGATGGGAGAACCTTCCAGAAGGACAACCATTCCTGCAGCACTACACCAATCAGGCCTCATGGCCAGACAAAAGGCACTCCTCAGTAAAAGGCACATGACAGCCCACTTGGAGTTTACCAAAAGGCCCCTAAAGAACTCTCAGACCATGAGACTGGAATATGTTCCGGGATTCATCCAACGGCATTGAGGAGTATACCACCTCAGTCATCGGCTTCATCAATAAGTGCATCGGCGACGTTGCCCCACAGTGACCGCACGTACATATCCCAACCAGAAGCCATGGATTACAGGCAACATCCGCACCAGGACGTGCACTGAAAGCATGTGCGGACCAACTGGCAAGTGTCTTCACTGACATCTTCAACCTCTCCCTGACGGAGTCTGTAGTCCCTACATGTTTCAAACAGACCACCTTAGTCCCTGTGCCCAAGATAGCGAAGGTAACCTGCCTAAATGATTACCGCCCTGTAGCACTCACGTAGGTAGTCATGAAGTGCTTTGAAAGGCTAGTCATGGCTCGCATCAACAGCATCCTCCCGGATACCCTAGACCCACTCCAATTTGCATACCGCCCCAACAGATGACGCAATCGCACTCCACACCGCCCTTTCCTACCTGGACAAAAGGAACACCTATGTGAGAATGCTGTTCATTGACTACAGTGGCAAGTGGCAAGTCTAGGACCAAAAGGCCCCGTAACAGCTTCTATCCCCAAACCATGACTGCTGAACAATTAATCAACAGGCCACCGGACTATTACACTGACCCCACACATCCATTTGTTTTGTATACTGCTGCTATTCACTGTTTATGCACAAATTACCTCTAACCTGTACCCCCGCCCACACTGACTCGGTATCGGTACCCCTTGTTAATAGCATCATTATTGTTATGATATTGTGTTACTTTTTATTCATTTTTTCTTTAGTTTATTTGGTAAATATTTTCTTAACTCTTGAACTGCACTGTTGGTTAAGGGCTTGTAAGTAAGGATTTCACGGTAAGGTCTACATTTGTTGTGTTCGGCGCATGACAAATAAAGTTTGATTTAATTTTGATTTGAGAAAGATTCTCTGGTCTGATGAAACCAAGATTAGCTCTTTGTCCTGAATGCCAAGCGTCATGTCTGGAGGAAACCTGGCACCATCCCTTTGGTGAAGCATGATGTGGCAGCATCATGCTGTGGGGAGGTTTTCAGCAGCAGGGATTGGGAGACTCGTCAGGATCGCGGCAAAGATGAAAAGAGCAAAGTACAGAGAAACCTGCTCCAGAGCGGACCTCAGATGGGACGATGGTTCACCTTCCAACAGGACAACGACCCTAAGCACACAGCTAAGTCTCTAAATGTCCTTGAGTGGCCCAGCCAGAGCCCGGACTTGAACACAATCTAACATCTCTGGATAGACCTGAAAATAGCTGTGCAGCGACGCTCCCCACCCAACCCAACAGAGCTTGAGAGGATCTGCAGAGAGGAATGGGCAAAACTCACCAAATACAGGTGGGCCAAGCTTGTAGCATCATACCTAAAAAGAGTGAAGTCTGTAATCGCTGCCAAAGGTGCATCAACAAAGTAGAGTAAAGGGTCTGAATACCTACAGTGCCTTGCGAAAGTATTCGGCCCCCTTGAACTTTGCGACCTTTTGCCACATTTCAGGCTTCAAACATAAAGATATAAAACTGTTTTTTTCGTGAAGAATCAACAACAAGTGGGACACAATCATGAAGTGGAACGACATTTATTGGATATTTCAAACTTTTTTAACAAATCAAAAACTGAAAAATTGGGCGTGCAAAATTATTCAGCCCCTTTACTTTCAGTGCAGCAAACTCTCTCCAGAAGTCCAGTGAGGATCTCTGAATGATCCAATGTTGACCTAAATGACTAATGATGATAAATACAATCCACCTGTGTGTAATCAAGTCTCCGTATAAATGCACCTGCACTGTGATAGTCTCAGAGGTCCGTCAAAAGCGCAGAGAGCATCATGAAGAACAAGGAACACACCAGGCAGGTCCGAGATACTGTTGTGAAGAAGTTTAAAGCCGGATTTGGATACAAAAAGATTTCCCAAGCTTTAAACATCCCAAGGAGCACTGTGCAAGCGATAATATTGAAATGGAAGGAGTATCAGACCACTGTAAATCTACCAAGACCTGGCCGTCCCTCTAAACTTTCAACTCATACAAGGAGAAGACCGATCAGAGATGCAGCCAAGAGGCCCATGATCACTCTGGATGAACTGCAGAGATCTACAGCTGAGGTGGGAGACTCTGTCCATAGGACAACAATCAGTCGTATATTGCACAAATCTGGCCTTTATGGAAGAGTGGCAAGAAGAAAGCCATTTCTTAAAGATATCCATAAAAAGTGTCGTCTAAAGTTTGCCACAAGCCACCTGGGAGACACACCAAACATGTGGAAGAAGGTGCTCTGGTCAGATGAAACCAAAATTGAACTTTTTGGCAACAATGCAAAACGTTATGTTTGGCGTAAAAGCAACACAGCTGAACACACCATCCCCACTGTCAAACATGGTGGTGGCAGCATCATGGTTTGGGCCTGCTTTTTTTCAGCAGGGACAGGGAAGATGGTTAAAATTGATGGGAAGATGGATGGAGCCAAATACAGGACCATTCTGGAAGAAAACCTGATGGAGTCTGCAAAAGACCTGAGACTGGGACGGAGATTTGTCTTCCAACAAGACAATGATCCAAAACATAAAGCAAAATCTACAATGGAATGGTTCAAAAATAAACATATCCAGGTGTTAGAATGGCCAAGTCAAAGTCCAGACCTGAATCCAATCGAGAATCTGTGGAAAGAACTGAAAACTGCTGTTCACAAATGCTCTCCATCCAACCTCACTGAGCTCGAGCTGTTTTGCAAGGAGGAATGGGAAAAAATTTCAGTCTCTCGATGTGCAAAACTGATAGAGACATACCCCAAGCGAGGTGGCGCTACAAAGTATTAACTTAAGGGGGCTGAATAATTTTGCACGCCCAATTTTTCAGTTTTTGATTTGTTAAAAAAGTTTGAAATATCCAATAAATGTCATCCACTTCATGATTGTGTCCCACTTGTTGTTGATTCTTCACAAAAAAATACAGTTTTATATCTTTATGTTTGAAGCCTGAAATGTGGCGAAAGGTCGCAAAGTTCAAGGGGGCCGAATACTTTCGCAAGGCACTGTATATATAAACACATTTACATAAGTATTCAGACCCTTTACTCTATTATGTTGAAGCACCTTTGGCAGCGATTACAGCCATCAATCAGCATGAAAACAATAAATAAATGCCATACCGTGATCTGGTGTAAACCTGTCATGTATTGTCATGTTGTGTCTTTCTGTCCTTTCCTTTCACCCTGTCTCCCTCTGCTGGTCGTATTAGGTTACCTTTCCTCCCCCGCTTTCCCCCAGCTGTTCCTTGTCTCCTCTGACTACCCATTCACCCCGTTTCCCACCTGTTCCCTTTTTCCCTCTGATTAGGTCCCTATATCTCTCTCTGTTTCTGTTCCTGTCCTTGTCGGATTCTTGTTTGTTGTGTTTCATGCCTGAACCAGACTATCGTCATGTTTGCTGTAACCTTGTCCTGTCCTGTCGGAATCTGCCGGTCTATCTGAGCCTACCTATGTTTGGTTATTAAAGAAGCTCTGTTTAAGTTAATTCGCTTTTGGGTCCTCATTTACTCACCGTAACAGAAGAATCCGACCAAGAATGGACCCAGCGACTTCGGATCCTCTCCACTCAGCCGTCGGGATCCAGGGAGCGATGCTAGGCAGACACGAGCAGGAATTGTCTGCTGCTCGACATGCCGTTGAGACCCTGGCCACCCAAGTCTCCAACCTCACAGAACAGGTTCACCATCTCCGCCTCGATCCACCGGCCACTTCCAGGGCTTTCGAATCTCCGGAGCCCAGAATCAATAACCCGCCGTGTTACTCTGGGGAGCCCACTGAATGCCGCTCGTTCCTCACCCAGTGTGATATTGTGTTTTCTCTCCAGCCCAACACTTACGCCAGGAGCACTGCTCGTGTCGCCTACGTCATATCTCTCCTTACTGGACGGGCTCGTGAGTGGGGCACGGCAATCTGGGAGGCAAGGGCTGAGTGTACTAACCAGTATCAGGACTTTAAGGAGGAGATGATACGGGTTTTTGATCAATCTGTTTTTGGGGAGGAGGCTTCCAGGGCCCTGTCTTCCCTATGTCAAGGCAATCGATCCATAACAGACTACTCTATTGAGTTTCGCACTCTTGCTGTCTCCAGTGGCTGGAACGAGCCGGCCTTGCTCGCTCGTCTTCTGGAGGGTCTCCGCGCAGAGGTAAAGGATGAGATTCTCTCCCGGGAGGTTCCTTCCAGCGTGGATTCCTTGATTGAACTCGCTATTCGCATTGAGCGACGGGTTGATCTTCGTCACCGAGCTCGTGGAAAGGAGCTCGCGCTCTCCGTCGCCCCCCTCTCCGCATCACTACCATCTTCCTCTGCCGGCTCGGGAGCTGAGCCTATGCAGCTGGGAGGTATCCGCATCTCGACTAAGGAGAGGGAACGGAGAATCACCAACCGCCTCTGTCTCTATTGCGGTTCTGCTGGTCATTTTGTCACTTCATGTCCAGTAAAAGCCAGAGCTCATCAGTAAGCGGAGGGCTACTGGTGAGCGCTACTACTCCTGTCTCTCCTTCAAGATCCTGCACTACCTTGTCGGTCCATCTACGCTGGACCGGTTCGTCAGCTTCCTGCAGTGCCTTAATAGACTCTGGGGCGGAGGGCTGTTTTATGGACGAGACCTGGGCTCGGGAACATGACATTCCTCTCAGACAGTTAAGGGAGTCCACGGCCTTGTTCGCCCTGGATGGTAGTCCTCTCCCCAGGATTCAGCGTGAGACGCTACCTTTAACCCTCACTGTTTCTGGTAATCATAGCGAAACCATTTCTTTTTTAATTTTTCGTTCACCTTTTACACCTGTTGTTTTGGGCCATCCCTGGCTAGTTTGTCATAATCCTTCCATTAATTGGTCTAGTAATTCTATCCTCTCCTGGAACGTCTCTTGTCATGTGAAATGTTTAATGTCTGCTATCCCTCCTGTTTCCTCTGTCTCTTCTTCACAGGAGGAGCCTGGTGATTTGACAGGGGTGCCGGAGGAATATCACGATCTGCGCACGGTGTTCAGTCGGTCCAGGGCCACCTCTCTTCCTCCACACCGGTCGTATGATTGTAGTATTGATCTCCTTCCGGGAACCACTCCCCCCCGGGGGAGACTATACTCTCTGTCGGCTCCCGAACGTAAGGCTCTCGAGGATTATTTGTCTGTAGCTCTTGACGCCAGTACCATAGTCCCCTCCTCCTCTCCCGCCGGAGCGGGGTTTTTTTTTGTCAAGAAGAAGGACGGGTCTCTGCGCCCCTGCATAGATTATCGAGGGCTGAATGACATAACAGTGAAGAATCGTTATCCGCTTCCTCTTATGTCTTCAGCCTTCGAGATCCTGCAGGGAGCCAGGTTTTTCACTAAGTTGGACCTTCGTAACGCTTACCATCTCGTGCGCATCAGGGAGGGGGACGAGTGGAAGACGGCGTTTAACACTCCGTTAGGGCACTTTGAATACCGGGTTCTTCCTTTCGGCCTCGCTAACGCTCCAGCTGTCTTTCAGGCATTAGTCAATGATGTCCTGAGAGACATGCTGAACATCTTTGTTTTCGTTTACCTTGACGATATCCTGATTTTTTCACCGTCACTCCAGATTCATGTTCAGCACGTTCGACGTGTCCTCCAGCGCCTTTTAGAGAATTGTCTTTTTGTGAAGGCTGAGAAGTGCACTTTTCATGCCTCCTCCGTCACATTTCTCGGTTCTGTTATTTCCGCTGAAGGCATTAAGATGGATCCCGCTAAGGTCCAAGCTGTCATTGATTGGCCCGCCCCTAAGTCACGCATCGAGCTGCAGCGCTTTCTCGGCTTCGCGAACTTCTATCGTCGTTTCATCCGTAATTTCGGTCAGGTGGCAGCTCCTCTCACAGCCCTTACTTCTGTCAAGACGTGCTTTAAGTGGTCCGTTTCCGCCCAGGGAGCTTTTGATCTCCTCAAGAATCGTTTTACATCCGCTCCTATCCTTGTTACACCTGACGTCTCTAGACAGTTCGTTGTCGAGGTTGACGCGTCAGAGGTGGGCGTGGGAGCCATTCTTTCTCAGCGCTCCCTCTCTGACGACAGGGTCCACCCATGCGCGTATTTTTCTCATCGCCTGTCGCCGTCGGAACGTAACTATGATGTGGGTAACCGCGAACTGCTCGCCATCCGGTTAGCCCTAGGCGAATGGCGACAGTGGTTGGAGGGGGCGACCGTTCCTTTTGTCGTTTGGACTGACCATAGGAACCTTGAGTACATCCGTTCTGCCAAACGACTTAATGCGCGTCAGGCGCGTTGGGCGCTGTTTTTCGCTCGTTTCGAGTTCGTGATTTCTTATCGTCCGGGCTCTAAGAACACCAAGCCTGATGCTTTATCTCGTCTCTTCAGTTCTTCAGTAGCCTCCACTGACCCCGAGGGGATTCTCCCTGAGGGGCGTGTTGTCGGGTTGACTGTCTGGGGAATTGAGAGGCAGGTAAAGCAAGCGCTCACTCACACTCCGTCGCCGCGCGCTTGTCCTAGGAACCTTCTTTTCGTTCCCGTTCCTACTCGTCTGGCCGTTCTTCAGTGGGCTCACTCTGCCAAGTTAGCCGGCCACCCTGGCGTTCGGGGTACGCTTGCTTCCATTCGCCAGCGTTTTTGGTGGCCCACCCGGGAGCATGACACGCGTCGTTTCGTGGCTGCTTGTTCGGTCTGCGCGCAGACTAAGTCCGGTAACTCTCCTCCTGCCGGCCGTCTCAGGCCGCTTCCCATTCCCTCTCGACCGTGGTCTCACATCGCCTTAGATTTTGTCACCGGACTGCCTTCGTCAGCGGGGAAGACTGTTATTCTTACGGTTGTCGATAGGTTCTCTAAGGCGGCTCATTTCATTCCCCTTGCTAAGCTTCCTTCTGCTAAAGAGACGGCACAAATCATCATCGAGAATGTTTTCAGAATTCATGGCCTTCCGTCAGACGTCGTTTCGGACAGAGGTCCGCAATTCACGTCTCAATTTTGGAGGGAGTTTTGCCGTTTGATTGGGGCTTCCGTCAGTCTCTCTTCCGGCTTTCACCCCCAGTCTAACGGTCAAGCAGAACGGGCCAATCAGACTATTGGTCGCATCTTACGCAGTCTTTCTTTTCGCAACCCTGCGTCTTGGTCAGAACAGCTCCCCTGGGCAGAATACGCCCACAACTCGCTTCCTTCGTCTGCGACCGGGCTATCTCCTTTTCAGAGTAGCCTCGGGTACCAGCCTCCGCTGTTCTCATCTCAGTTCGCCGAGTCCAGCGTCCCCTCCGCTCAGGCTTTTGTCCAACGTTGCGAGCGCACCTGGAAGAGGGTCAGGTCTGCACTTTGCCGTTATAGGACGCAGACTGTGAGGGCTGCTAATAAGCGTAGAACTAAGAGTCCTAGATATTGTCGCGGTCAGAGAGTTTGGCTCTCCACTCAGAACCTTCCCCTTAAGACGGCTTCTCGCAAGTTGACCCCGCGGTTCATTGGTCCGTTCCGTATTTCTCGGGTCATTAATCCTGTCGCAGTTCGACTTCTTCTTCCGCGATACCTTCGTCGCGTCCACCCGGTCTTCCATGTCTCCTGTATCAAGCCCGTTCTTCGCGCCCCCGCTCGTCTTCCCCCCCCCCCCCATCCTTGTCGAGGGCGCACCCATCTACAGGGTCCGCAGGATTTTGGACATGCGTCCTCGGGGCCGTGGTCACCAGTACCTCGTAGATTGGGAGGGGTACGGTCCTGAGGAGAGGAGTTGGGTTCCCTCTCGGGACGTGTTGGACCGTGCGCTGATCGAGGATTTCCTCCGTTGCCGCCAGGTTTCCTCCTCGAGTGCGCCAGGAGGCGCTCGGTGAGTGGGGGGGTACTGTCATGTATTGTCATGTTGTGTCTTTCTGTCCTTTCCTTTCACCCTGTCTCCCTCTGCTGGTCGTATTAGGTTACCTTTCCTCCCCCGCTTTCCCCCAGCTGTTCCTTGTCTCCTCTGACTACCCATTCACCCCGTTTCCCACCTGTTCCCTTTTTCCCTCTGATTAGGTCCCTATATCTCTCTCTGTTTCTGTTCCTGTCCTTGTCGGATTCTTGTTTGTTGTGTTTCATGCCTGAACCAGACTATCGTCATGTTTGCTGTAACCTTGTCCTGTCCTGTCGGAATCTGCCGGTCTATCTGAGCCTACCTATGTTTGGTTATTAAAGAAGCTCTGTTTAAGTTAATTCGCTTTTGGGTCCTCATTTACTCACCGTAACAAAACCTCCTAAAATAGGCCTACATGATTACTTCTTATCCCTTGCACAAATAGCCTACAGCTGTCTGTCTTTCCAGAGCTCACTGGCGCAAGGTAATAGTTGATACAATGTTTCAAGTTCCTTGCAGACAGTCCATGCATTGCCAATGCAATTTATAGGATATTTATATTTTAAATCAGGATATTTGCTACCCGCAGGCTGCAATGTTTTTATTTATTGTCTTTATGTAGGATACTTTTAGATATTGGCAATGGCAATAGAAGTTAATTTTAGATTTGTATCATTTTGATTTAGATTTAATTTTGATTAACACCATGACATTTATTTTGAGATGTGAAGACTATTATAAATTAAATGAAAAACTGTTCCACAAAAATGTGTATCTGATAATCATAACTTGGCACGCTAAATGAACACAAACACAGAATCTGTGAAGGCCAGCAGCAGCACGAGTATGAGGGTCGGATCGGGAACAGGTGTTTTTCTTCTGGTTAGGCAACATTGATCTCTGGCTCCCTCTTTTTAGTAATTTGCATGTCTTCATTTTTAATTGCAGTGCTTAAAGCATCAGACAAAGTAGCCTAAATATAGTTGATTATATTCAAACATAGGGTGTGTCTATACAGTACATTCAGAAAGTATTCAGACACCTTGACTTTCACGTTTTGTTAAGTTACAGGCTTATTTTAAAAATGAATTTAAAAAAATAATTCTCAACAATCTACACACAATACACCATAATGACAAATCAAAAACAGGTTTTTAGAAATATTGGCAAATTTCTATAATAAAAAAAAACTCCTACAATAGGCCTACATGATCAGGCCTACACAATCAGGCCTACATGATCAGGCCTACACGATCAGGCCTACACGATCAGGTTACACGATCAGGCCTACATGATCAGGTTACACCGGATCAGGGTATGACCTTTATTTAATTTTTTTACATGCCGAGTGGTTATCGAAAGGGAGAGAACTACATTGAGGAAATATTGTCATTGTCAATGGATGTAAAAACAGACTTTGTTTACTTGCTGATTGAGGTGAAGAAAAATAAATGACTGAGAATCTCCACAGTGGTGGGGAGTTAAGACACAGAAACACTATCAGATCCACAAATGGGCACATTTCTAGGCCTACATTTACGTGCAGGCCAGGTAGCCCAGACCTACTTCTACAGTATGCGTAATCAGGTGTGCATCCTTACCAAAACTTTTTCTCACACGTGTAGCCTTTGTTGTGCACACCGCAAAAAACATGTCCACTCTGACAATGACAACGGTAAGACTGTAATGATAATAAATATTGAATGCACTAACAGAAGTTACCATAACCAAACAGACATTGTAGATTAGAAATGATGGTAATTAACGGTAAATGTACTACTGGTGTGCCATCCCCGCGGCCTCTGCAATGGACTAGTCCACTGAGACAGGTGTGAATCAGAGAGGTGTCTCGTGTGCCATTCATTTTTTATATTTGCTACTCGGTCGACCAACAGCATATCGACCAGTCGACTAAATGGGGTCAGCCCTACCACGCACAAATGTTAATTTTCTATTGTATTATTGACTGTACATTTGTTTATGTATAACTCTGCGTTGTTTTTGTCGCACTGCTTTGCTTTATCTTGGCCAGGTCGCAATTGTAAATGAGAACTTGTTTTCAACTGGCCTACCTGGTTAAATAAAGGTGAAATAAATAAATACAAAATAAAACAATTGTGTATGTATGAATGAGGTAAGGCTGTGCGTGTGTGTGAGGTGGTTTGGTTGTTCAGGATTAGTTGCATGGCCTTGTAGTTCCTTCTCCCAGCAGTCATCTGTATTACAGTCAGAGCTATTTGGGCCTCCTGGCAGATGACAGATAGGGCTTGTCACAGACTGCTGCCGTGCTGTGGCTCACACCCCATCCCTCTTACCGACTCCCCGCCTGTGTGTGGTGTGTGTACATTTAGCCCTCCCTCCTATTCCAAACACCTCACCTAGTCCCAAACACACCCCACCTAGTCCCAAACAGCCCGCACACACCCCACCTAGTCCCAAACGCACCCCACCTAGTCCCAAACGCACCCTACCTAGTCCCAAACGCACCCCACCTAGTCCCAAACGCACCCCACCTAGTCCCAAACAGCCCAAACGCACCCCACCTAGTCCCAAACGCACCCCACCTGGTCCCAAACGCACCCCACCTGGCCCCAAACAGCCCGAACACACCCCACCTAGTCCCAAACACACAATGTGTTTAGCTGTTATTTAATGACAGCCCGTTTACAGCTACACACGTGCGTGGGGTAGAATGGGAGTACTCGCTCTCACTCCCCCACCTCGCTGTCAGGTCTATTAGAGGAAGATTGAGACCCCTGGTTGTGTGTGTGTGTGTGTGTGTGTGTGTGTGTGTGTGTGTGTGTGTGTGTGTGTGTGTGTGTGTGTGTGTGTGTGATGGTCTAGCAGAATAAGATTGAGACCCTATTGCTTCCAGGCCCACTCAACCAACACAACCTGCTGGGGTTTACAATCAGAGCACACCATTTATCCCACGCTGACAACACACACACACATCGAACCCATCCATCCCAAGATGACACACCACTCTATGCTGTGAAACCACAGATGATCTACTCTATTCTCTCTGCACAGCACTCAGCCAGCCGGCCCACCTCACACCCTCTACTCCTGACTGCTGTTACTTACCTCACACTCTCAACCTTCTACAAACTCTCTAAACAGAACTACAGAGTTCTATATGGTTTGGATCACTCTCTCTTCAGCTGTGATTTAGCAGCAGGCATGAATGAATGATTTCAATGCTTTCCTATCATGTAGTAACAGCCCCTGAAACAGATCAACTCCTATAACATACAACATCTGATTGACTGCAACTGGCAAGTGAAGACAACAAGACTGTTAATAAGTCTTCTATGATGGGACAGGGGCTGAAAGTAGAGTAGATCTGCCACTGCCTGCCACTCCAGACCTCCACCTCCTGCTCTCTCTTCATCCGGTCTTCCTCAGAGTGGCATGACGCTGGATCACACAGCACCACTCCACCCTCTTAGGGATTATCAAATCATGTCATCATGGCACTGCACCACACGGTGTGGAGAGTCTAGTCAGGCTGCTATCCATCCCTCCGCTCCCCCTGCCTGTGCTGTGACCCCCCACCTCTCCCCATCTAGTCCCTTCCTAAAGCGGCTGAGTCTGCCAAGCTACACTTCTCCTTACCTGACGGCTAATTCCAGCTAACAGCACTCCCTGTTCCCCCCAACCAGAACCACCCGGTAGACCATTAATCTTGTTATTGACAGTCAGTCTGATACCGGAGCTTCTATTCCCCCCCCCCCCCTCACACACACACACACACCATCAGTCTCTAGTCAAATTCCCCGGGGCTCATCCTCTGATTCCCAGTGGGAATCTGATAGACATGCCCAGCGCTAACATCTGACTGACTTAACATGGCCCATGCTAAGCTAATGCTGCACTTTAATTGCCTATGTGAGGATATCGTATTTAAATACATACCAAATGTCAAGTGGTTAGCCACCATTTTGAAGCTCAAGTTACTAGGCTATACTTAAACACCCAAATGCTAAGCTCAGGCAGGCACTCCCTTTACTTATAGATACATATGTAAAGTAAGTAAGAGCAGATCTCTCCTATATTAGTAGTACTCCACTGCCCCACCCTGTTCCATGCACTAACTGGCATGTCTGTGTGCCCATGTCTGTGTATGAGAGAGAGGGTAGTGGTGTCTGCATATGACTTGAGGCTGTATTTTCACAAATACTCTATTGACATATTAGTGAATGTTTAAATGTGTGTGTTTCAGGGAGAGTACTTGTGAGTGTGTACAAGTCTCAGGTTAAAGAGGCAACCAGAAAGAGAAGGGTGGTGGGAGAGAGAGCAGGAGTGAGAATGAGGGGACAAAGACAAGGAGAGGAAAATAAAGACAGAGAGAGAGAAGAGAAGGAGAAAAGTGAACTCTGCCCTCTGTGTAGATTGACAGGTGCAGTGGACACATGCTACAGGAAAGAGACACAGCCTCTCACCCCAGACCTGCTGTCAGGGGTTAGATGGTGTGTGTGTGTGTGTGTGTGTGTGTGTGTGTGTGTGTGTGTGTGTGTGTGTGTGTGTGACCTTGAATACGTTCCTAAAGAGAAAAACATTGAGAGACTGTGCGATTCAGAAGTGACGATGGACAGAGTTGCTGGTCCACAGTGCTTCCTGTTTGGACATGCTACAGTATTACGTGTTACATTCAGTTCAAGTTGAAGCTCACAATAAAAGCGATATTGAGGAAAGATTAGATGAAGTGTCATAAGAGGGTGTATGAGAAGAAGAGATGACAGATAGAAGGAGAGAGGGAAGAAGGAGGAGTTCATGATAGGGAGACCCTGGTGAGAGGTTGGGGGGGGGGGGGGGGGGGGGGGGTTGTCAGTCATCGCGGTGAAGCCATCATCTGTAACTCACACCCCCGACTCCTAAACCCTGACCCATGGAGTGGGAATTCTTCCACTGCCAAACTGACACTCTCCCCCCAAGAGGGTTTGGGTAACACTTTACCCCCCTTCAAGTTAGCTACGGTACGTTTAGATTTTTGGCCTAGCACTACACAGCTGATTCAAATAATCAAAGCTTGAAGATGAGTTGGTTATTTGAATCAACTGTGTAGTGCTGGACCCGGGGGGAGTTAGAGAGAGAGAGGGTTAGGGAGACAGGGAAGAGGCTGTTCTTTCATAAGGGATACACCTTTCACGAGTTCTCCATTACACAATAACACACTGGTAAGGTCAAGACAACAACACAGCTGGTGAGTGTCACACACTTTGAGCTACCAGGTGTTGAAATGTTAAGTTTGATACTTGGTAGTTGAGGTTTGTGTGTATGTGTGTGTGTGTGTGTGTATGTGTGTGTGTGTTTGTGTTCTCTTAGTAGGATCGGTCTATAATACAGCCCCATGCTGTCAAAACAAGGTCAGTCATAGGTGAAATGCCTAGTTGAGACTGGTTCTTTCCCATCACCTTATCAGATAAGGGCTCATAAAGGAGTAGAAGAAAAGGGCTCACGAAGGAGTAGAAGACAAGTGCTCACGAAGGAGTAGAAGACAAGGGCTCACGAAGGAGTAGAAGACAAGGGCTCACGAAGGAGAAGAAGACAAGTGCTCACGAAGGAGAAGAAGACAAGGGCTCACGAAGGAGAAGAAGACAAGTGCTCACGAAGGAGTAGAAGACAAGGGCTCACGAAGGAGTAGAAGACAAGGGCTCACGAAGGAGAAGAAGACAAGTGCTCACGAAGGAGTAGAAGACAAGTGCTCACGAAGGAGTAGAAGACAAGGGCTCACGAAGGAGAAGAAGACAAGGGCTCACGAAGGAGTAGAAGACAAGGGCTCACGAAGGAGAAGAAGACAAGTGCTCACGAAGGAGAAGAAGACAAGGGCTCACGAAGGAGAAGAAGACAAGTGCTCACGAAGGAGTAGAAGACAAGGGCTCACGAAGGAGTAGAAGACAAGGGCTCACGAAGGAGAAGAAGACAAGGGCTCACGAAGGAGTAGAAGACAAGGGCTCACGAAGGAGTAGAAGACAAGTGCTCACGAAGGAGTAGAAGACAAGGGCTCACAAAGGAGTAGAAGACAAGACGATGCAATCTCAACCACACTGCCCTAACCCATCTGGACAAGAGGAATACCTATGTGAGAATGCTGTTCATCGACTACAGCTCAGCATTTAACACCATAGTACCCTCCAAACTCGTCAACCCTGTGCAACTGGGTACTGGACTTCCTGACGGGCCGCCCCCAGGTGGTGAGAGTAGGTAACAACATCTCCACCCCGCTGATCCTCAACACTGGGGCCCCACAAGGGTGCGTTCTGAGCCCTCTCCTGTACTCCCTGTTCACCCACGACTGCGTGGCCACGCACGCCTCCAACGCAATCATCAAGTTTGCGGACGACACAACAGTGGTAGGCTTGATTACCAACAACGACGAGACGGCCTACAGGGAGGAGGTGAGGGCCCTCGGAATGTGGTGTCAGGAAAATAACCTCACACTCAACGTCAACAAAACTAAGGAGATGATTGTGGACTTCAGGAAACAGCAGAGGGAGCACCCCCCTATCCACATCGATGAAACAGCAGTGGAGAGGGTAGTAAGTTTTAAGTTCCTCGGCGTACACATCACAGACAAACTGAATTGGTCCACCCACACAGACAGCATCGTGAAGAAGGCGCAGCAGCGCCTCTTCAACCTCAGGAGGCTGAAGAAATCCGGCTTGTCACCAAAAACACTCACAAACTTCTACAGATGCACAATCGAGAGCATCCTGTCGGGCTGTATCACTGCCTGGTACGGCAACTGCTCCGCTCTCCAGAGGGTAGTGAGGTCCGCACAACGCATCACCGGGGGCAAACTACCTGCCCTCCAGGACACCTACACCACCCGATGTCACAGGAAGGCCATTAAGATCATCAAGGACAACAACCACCCGAGCCACTGCCTGTTCACTCCGCTATCATCCAGAAGGCGAGGTCAGTACAGGTGCATCAAAGCTGGGACCGAGAGACTGAAAAACAGCTTCTATCTCAAGGTCATCAGACTGTTAAACAGCCACCACTAACATTGAGTGGCTGCTGCCAACACACTGACTCAACTCCAGCCACTTTAATAATGGGAATTGATGTAAAATATATCACTAGCCACTTTAAACAATGCTACTTAATATAATGTTTACATACCCTACATTATTCATCGCATATGTCTACGTATATACTGTACTCTATATCATCTACTGCATCTTTATGTAATACATGTATCACTAGCCACTTTAAACTATGCCACTTTGTTTACATACTCATCTCATATTTATATACTGCACTCGATACCATCTACTGCATCTTGCCTATGCCGTTCTGTACCATCACTCATTCACATATCTTTATGTACATATTCTTTATCCCTTTACACTTGTGTGTATAAGGTAGTAGTTTTGGTATTGTTAGTTAGATTACTCGTTGGTTATTACTGCATTGTCGGAACTAGAAGCACAAGCATTTCGCTACACTCGCATTAACATCTGCTAACCATGTGTATGTGACAAATAACATTTTATTTGATTTGAGTCATGTACAAAACCCTCAGCACCTCTCACAAACTGTTGTCTGATAAACACCACATGACCAAAAGTGTATGGACACCTGCTCTTCGAACATGTCATTCCAAAATCACAGGCATTAATATGGAGTTGGTCCCCCCTTTGCTGCTATAACAGCCTCCTTTCTTCTGGGAAAGATTTACACACTAGATGTTGGAACATTGTTGCAGGAACTTGCTCCATTCAGCCACAAGAGCATTAGTGAGGTCAGCACTGATGTTGGGCTATTAGGCCTGGCTCGCAGTCAGCGTTCCAATTCATCCCAGGTGTTTGATGGGGTTGAGGACAGGGGTCTGAACAGGCCAGTAGTCAATTTCTTGCGCACCGATCCCGACAGACCATTTCTGTATGGACCACGTGTTGTGCACGGGGGCATTGTCATGAATATCCTTGTCGTGAATGTCATTGTCATGAATGTCATTGTATGCTGTAGCGTTAAGACTTCCCTTAACTGGAACTAAGGGGCCTAGACCGAACTAAGAAAAACAGCCCCAGACCATTATTTCTCCATAACCAAACTTTACAGTTGGCACTATGAACTGGGGCAGGTAGCATTCTCCTGGCATCCACCAAACCCAGCGGCGAGCTTTACACCACTCCAACCGACGCTTGGCATTGCACATGGTGATCTTAGGCTTGTGTGTGGCTGCTCGGCCATAGAAACCCATTTCATGAAGCTCCCAACGAACAGTTATTGTGCTGACGTTGCGTCCAGAGGCAGTTTGGAACTCTGTAGTGAGTGTTGCAACCGAGGACAGATGATTTTTACGCGCTTCAGCACTCGGCGGTCCCGTTCTGTGTGCTTGTGTGGTCTACCACTTCGCGGCTGAGCCGTTGTTGCTCCAAGACGTTTCCACTGACTTTTTGTCAAGGTGGCATCCTATGACGGTGCCACGTTGAAAGTCACTGAGCTCTTCAGTTAGGCCATTCTACTGCCAATGTTTGTCTATGGAGATTGCATGGCTGTGTGCTCGATTTTATACACCTGTCAGCAACGGGTGTGGCTGAAATAGTCGATTCCACTAATTTGAAGGGGTGTCAACATACTTTTGTTTATATAGTGTAACATTTTGCTCCAGGAGAATAACTCCCGGCGCTGGTCGTGACCCTAGCTGTGACCATGTATATATATATATTTTTTTTTTGTATTGTTTTTCACACCTGCACTGTTGGAGCTCAGAGCTTAAGGATTTCACTGTGCAACTACATCTGGGACCCTGTGCACATGACTAAATAAAACATCTGACTTTCCGACAGATGCCCAGATGTCTGTAGGCTAATGAACTACTGCCTGACCACTCACTTTAGCGGTTAGCCTAAAGGTTAATGTAGTAGCAGTACGGACCAAAGCTACACAGAGTGGGCTACATTTGCAGAGGTCAGGGGTGCGTGGTCAGGGAGTTTAGGAAGGGGATAGGAGGCCTCTCTAGCCCAGTCAATCAGGGTGCTAATTTGGTGAGGGCAGAGGGGAGAGGGGGCTGCCACTCTCTCCTTCCCAGCCCTTTTGAAGTCAAGCAGGTGCTCCAAAGACGCAAGCCTCCAAATTAACACTCATCCCCCCTTCTCTCCCTCTCTCTCTCTCCACACACTTTACACCTTTTTCTCTTTCAGTCAGTCATCTCCAGCTCTCTATTCATTCATCTATTTCTTCACTCCCTCCATCATCCCATCAACCCGCCCCCTTCTTCTCCTTCTAACACTACATTTCTATCTCCCCTTTCTCCAAGTTAGTCTCTAACCTTCTGTCCCTCCTCTTCCCTCTCTCTCCCACTTCCTTTCCTCTCTGCCTTCTCTCCCCGGCAGTGTGTGTGTATGCAGCTGCTGTGTTCTAATTGGTCCCTCTGGGCAGGGCTGGACTGGCACCAGACCTTCTAATCTGAGCAGCCCTGGAAGGAGCGGGCATCTGCTCTGGTCGCACGGGCACCACTGCTCAACCGCTGGCACACGGGTGCACATACACACATGATGGAAAAGGTCTTCCAAAGTCACAGAAATGACTGTACAACGATAAAATACTGTACACCAAGATAAGCTCAGTCAATTCAGAGCTATAGGGTGAGGCCACACACACACATCTATGTCTTACTATACTTGTAGGGACTTTTTGGGGACCAAGAATTTATTCCCATTCAAAATCCTATTTTTCCTAACCACTAACCATAACCCTAAAATAGCCTTTTTACAAGTGAGGACTGTCAAAATGTCCTCACTTCTCTGAATTTGAGTTGGTTTACTATTCTTGTAAGGACTTCTGGTATACCTAAATCTAGTAACACGTGTACATGCCCTGCAATGGTACAGTTCAGGTAAGACCAGCCTACTTCTGAAAAATGACTGACAGGTTTATAACTGTTCAACTATAATCAACCTCACCAATGGACAGAGTAGAATGTCAGAATGATGAGTAGAGAGAGAGAGAGAGGATATCCGAGAGAGAGAGAGAGAGAGGAGAGAAGGGGGTAGAGAGAGAGAGAGAGAGGAGAGAAGGGGGTAGAGAGAGAGAGAGAGAGAGAGAGAGAGAGAGAGAGAGAGAGTAGAGAGAGGATATACGAGAGAGAAAGAGGAGAAGGGGGTAGAGAGAGAGAGAGGGTAGAGAGAGAGAGGGGTAGAGAGAGAGAGAGAGAGAGAAGGGGGTAGAGAGAGAGAGGATATACGAGAGAGAGAGAGAGGAGAAGGGGGTAGAGAGAGAGGAGAGAAGGGGGTAGAGAGAGAGAGAGGAGAGAAGGGGGTAGAGAGAGAGAGAGAGAGAGAAAGAGAAAGGGGTAGAGAGAGAGGGAGAGAGAGAGAAGGGGGTAGAGAGAGAGAGAGAAAAGGGGGTAGAGAGAGAGAGAAAGAAGGGGGTAGAGAGAGAGAGAAGGGGGTAGGTAGAGAGAGAGAGAAGGGGGTAGAGAGAGAGAGAGAGAAGGGGGTAGAGAGAGAGAGAGTAGGGGGTGGAGAGAGAGAGAGAATATATGAGTGTGTGTGTGAGAACTGGGCAGAGGGCCCCTGTCGTTATGGTAACCGGAGAGGCAGCACTGCAAGTTGGTCATTAATATGTACAAACTCGTTAAGCCAAGAATGTCCTGAAAGTCTAGCCGGAGGAGGGAGGGTGAGGATCGTAGAGGGGTGCAACCATCTCTAAAATAGACCAGTCACAATAACTTATTTTTGAGGCAGGAGAGAAAAGAGTACATTAAGATGGCCTTTGATCTAGAGACAAACACACAAGCACAAATTATGCAAACACACAATCACACACATGCATGGACAAATTTAATTTGTACAAAATTCAATTTGAGACTCCCACATATCCATGCAGCTGGGCCAATATCAAATACACAAACTAGCATCCAGAAGCATCTTAGTGGCCCCTGATGAGTGTCCAAACGAGTAACATTTCCTGTGCAAAATGTCCAAATGACATCAGTTTGACTGGTTCTAAGGAAATAGAAAGCTGTGAAAACAACCCAACATGTTTATGATAAGATTTCAGTTAGTCTTGGATGCATATTTTATGTGGTTGAAATACTATCAGCTTTTATGATGCTGATAAAGATAGCACCTCAACAGACAGTATCTAACTGCACATTCACATTCTCTCAAGATGATGAAAGAAAGAAATGATATTTCTCCATTAAATAAATTGCCTACATTTGCTGTATAATTTCACTGGAAGAAATGTTTAATTCTGCAGGAGTTAATAGTGAGGCTATGTGAGAGGTTATAGACCTACAGTCAGTGTCCAGATTTTGTTTTCCATTTAACCCATCTGAACAGGCTACAGTTCCCTTGACATTCCATAGGCCTATTTGAAGTCCCAGTCTTGTGACTGTGAAATTCACAAACAGGTGTTTCTCAGTAGGAGGCTGAGGTTGTCTTGTAAACAGCTAGTCAGTCAGGGGCCAAACTGGCCATGTAATACAGCTCCCAGAGGCCCCTAGCTACTTACATAACCACAGCTTGGATAACACTACTGACACACACACTGGCCTGCCCTCACAGTGTGTGTGTGTGTATATGTCACCCTTTTACATGCTAGTATAGTGTCTAGTCTCCATATCGGTTTTGTGCATAAGCGTCACCTAGAATTTGCAGTCATGTTAACTAAAACTAAACTAAACATTCCCAGGACTGGTCTACGGGGTACTGTGAACATTCGCAGGACTGGACTACGGGGTACTGTGAACATTCCCAGGACTGGACTACGGGGTACTGTGAACATTCCCAGGACTGGTCTACTGGTCTACGGGGTACTGTGAACATTCCCAGGACTGGTCTACGGGGTACTGTGAACATTCCCAGGACTGGTCTACGGGGTACTGTGAACATTCTCAGGACTGGTCTACGGGGTACTGTGAACATTCCCAGGACTGGTCTACGGGGTACTGTGAACATTCCCAGGACTGGTCTACGGGGTACTGTGAACATTCCCAGGACTGGTCTACTGGTCTACGGGGTACTGTGAACATTCCCAGGACTGGTTTACGGGGTACTGTGAACATTCACAGGACTGGTCTACGGGGTACTGTGAACATTCCCAGGACTGGTCTACTGGTCTACGGGGTACTGTGAACATTCGCAGGACTGGACTACGGGGTACTGTGAACATTCCCAGGACTGGACTACGGGGTACTGTGAACATTCCCAGGACTGGTCTACGGGGTACTGTGAACATTCCCAGGACTGGTCTACTGGTCTACGGGGTACTGTGAACATTCCCAGGACTGGTCTACGGGGTACTGTGAACATTCCCAGGACTGGTCTACGGGGTACTGTGAACATTCTCAGGACTGGTCTATGGGGTACTGTGAACATTCCCAGGACTGGTCTACGGGGTACTGTGAACATTCCCAGGACTGGTCTACGGGGTACTGTGAACATTCCCAGGACTGGTCTACTGGTCTACGGGGTACTGTGAACATTCCCAGGACTGGTTTACGGGGTACTGTGAACATTCACAGGACTGGTCTACGGGGTACTGTGAACATTCCCAGGACTGGTCTACTGGTCTACGGGGTACTGTGAACATTCCCAGGACTGGTTTACGGGGTACTGTGAACATTCCCAGGACTGGTCTACGGGGTACTGTGAACATTCCCAGGACTGGTCTACAGGGTACTGTGAACATACAACACCTATCAAATCTAAACAGGACTTGACTTAAGCCTTTGGCTCCAATAAGGAGCATAGTAACGTCAAATCCAAAGCTCCTCCATAATAGGCGTCATGGATTCACACCCTACCCACGCCTGTCCTCCAGCCATAACACCTTTGTTCAGGTTGGCATCATAGATCAAACAGTACAGTGCTTCATCATTCTTTCATAGCTGCTCTGTTCTTCCTATACAATTTCTTTAGTAAAGAATCTATATATCATGTCAATGAGGCCTACAGTCCAATCAGTTCAGCATTACTGTCATTGGACAGAGGGATCAATGACATCAGTGTCACCTCAGAGATAGAGCGAGGCATTTAACAGCCGAGGCTGACCCAGGACAGGAGACAAATGACCACACACACACATACGCACATAAACGTGTACCTAAACACACACACACTGTGTCTAAGCCCCCTGGACAGGAGACAAATGAACCACTTCCCACAGTGCAATTCACCAGGGAACGAGGGACAGTAAACGACCAATGATCAATACAAGCTTCTCCACAACTACACAGCCACTCCTCTCCATCTATCTCCCCAGTGACTTCCCAGGTCCCTGTGATGTTGATGCTCTCGTCTATGGAGACAAGTGGCTTTGTCACACCTCCCTTTGTTTCTCTTTAAGTGTGAAGCCACAGTGACAGGAGACAAACTAGCTATTTCCCTCAGAGCAACTCACCAGAGACAGCACAGAATGAACTGCCCCAAATCAATACTGTACTCTGTCGCTCTCCTCACCCCCACCTGGTTGCTTCTTCTCAACCCACATCTATCCCCACTCTCTCTCACACACCTCTCTCATCTTTCCCCACTCTCTCTCACATACAGTGGGGCAAAAAAGTATTTAGTCAGCCACCAATTGTGCAAGTTCTCCC
Organism: Oncorhynchus mykiss; assembly: GCF_057628025.1. Taxonomy (NCBI): domain Eukaryota; kingdom Metazoa; phylum Chordata; class Actinopteri; order Salmoniformes; family Salmonidae; genus Oncorhynchus; species Oncorhynchus mykiss. Next base: position 84,339,978 of record NC_143026.1, read on the forward strand.
ACTTAAAAAGACAAGAGAGGCCTGTAATTTTCATCATAGGTACACTTCAACTATGACAGACAAAATGAAAAAAAAAATCCAGAAAATCACATTGTAGGATTTTTAATGAATTTATTTGTAAATTATGGTGGAAAATAAGTATTTGGTCACCTACAAACAAGCAAGATTTCTGGCTCTCACAGACCTGTAACTTCTTCTTTAATAGGCTCCTCTGTCCTCCATTCCTGTTTGAAATTGTTATCAGTATTCAAGACACCTGTCCACAACCTCAAACAGTCACACTCCAAACTCCACTATTGCCAAGACCAAAGAGCTGTCAAAGGACACCAGAAACAAAATTGTAGACCTGCACCAGACTGGGAAGACTGAATCTGCAATAGGTAAGCAGCTTGGTTTGAAGAAATCAACTGTGGGAGCAATTATTAGGAAATGGAAGACATACAAGACCACTGATAATCTCCCTCGATCTGGGGCTCCACGCAAGATCTCACCCCGTGGGGTCAAAATGATCACAAGAACGGTGAGCAAAAATCCCAGAACCACACGGGGGGACCTAGTGAATGACCTGTAGAGAGCTGGGACCAAAGTAACAAAGCCTACCATCAGTAACACACTACGCCGCCAGGGACTCAAATCCTGCAGTGCCAGACGTGTCTCCCTGCTTAAGCCACTACATGTCCAGGCCCGTCTGAAGTTTGATAGAGAGCATTTGGATGATCCAGAAGAAGATTGGGAGAATGTCATATGGTCAGATGAAACCAAAATATAACTTTTTGGTAAAAACTCAACTCGTCGTGTTTGGAGGACAAGGAATTGCATCCAAAGAACACCATACCTACTGTGAAGCATGGGGGTGGAAACATCATGCTTTGGGGCTGTTTTTCTGCAAAGGGACCAGGACGACTGATCCGTGTAAAGGAAAGAATGAATGGGGCCATGTATCGTGAGATTTTGAGTGAAAACCTCCTTCCATCAGCAAGGGCATTGAAGATGAAACGTGGCTGGGTCTTTCAGCATGACAATGATCCCAAACACACCGCCCGGGCAACGAAGGAGTGGCTTCGTAAAAAGCATTTCAAGGTCCTGGAGTGGCCTAGCCAGTCTCCAGATCTCAACCCCATAGAAAACCTTTGGAGAGAGTTGAAAGTCCGTGTTGCACAGCAACAGCCCCAAAACATCACTGCTCTAGAGGAGATCTGCATAGAGGAATGGGCCAAAATACCAGCAACAGTGTGTGAAAACCTTGTGAAGACTTACATAAAATGTTTGACCTCTGTCATTGCCAACAAAGGGTATATAACAATGTATTGAGATATACTTTTGGTATTGACCAAATACTTATTTTCCACCATAATTTGCAAATAAATTCATAAAAAATCTTACAATGTGATTTTCTGGATTTTTTTTCTCTCTCATTTTGTCTGTCATAGTTGAAGTGTACCTATGATGAAAATTACAGGCCTCATCTTTTTAAGGAGAACTTGCACAATTGGTGGCTGACTAAATACTTTTTTGCCCCACTGTACACCTCTCCCTCTCACATTCACCTCTCCCGCTCACATTCACCACTCCCTCTCTCACACCTCTCACACCTCTCTCTCACTCTCCCCAATCTCTCCTCTCCCCACTCTCTCTCCCTCTACTCTCCCCCTCTCTCTCCTCTCCCCACTCTCTCTCCTCTCCCCACGCTCTCTCTCCCAAATCTCTCTCTCCCAAATCTCTCTCTCTGCTCTCCCCACACTCTCTCTCTGCTCTCCCCACACTCTCTCTCTGCTCTCCCCACACTCTCTCTCTGCTCTCCCCACACTCTCTCTCTGCTCTCCCCACACTCTCTCTCTGCTCTCCCCACACTCTCTCACACCCCCCCCCACACTCCCTCACACCTCTCCCCAGTCTCTCTCCCTCACTTCTCCCCCTCACCACAGTCTCTCCCTCTCACCTCCCCACTCTCTCACAAACCTCCCCACTCTCTCTCACACCTCCCCCCTCTCTCTCACACCTCCCCACTCTCTCTCACACCTCCCCACTCTCTCTCACACCTCCCCACTCTCACACCTCCCCACTCTCTCTCACACCTCCCCACTCTCTCACACACCTCCCCACTCTCTCACACACCTCCCCACTCTCTCACACACCTCCCCACTCTCTCTCACACCTCATCATTAAACTGCTATCATTCCCATTACCACCCATACCACTACAACTACTATCATCATCATTAAACTGCTATCATTCCCAATACCACCAATACCACTACTATCATCATCATTAAACCGCTATCATTCCCATTACCACCCATACCACTACTATCATCATCATTAAACTGCTATCGTTACCATTACAACCCATACCACTACTATCGTCATCATTAAACTGCTATCATTCCCATTACCACCCATACCAGTACTTTCATCATCATCATTAAACTGCTAACCTCTCCACTCCCTCTCTCCTCTCCACTCCCTCCTCTTCCCTCTCTCCACTTCCCACTCTCTCTCACCTCCCCACCCTCTCCTCGCTCTCCCACACACCTCTCATCTCTCTCTCACACACCTCTCATCTCTCTCACACACCTCTCATCTCTCTCACACACCTCTCATCTCTCTCACACACCTCTCATCTCTCTCACACACCTCTCATCTCTCTCACACACCTCTCATCTCTCACACACACCTCCCCACTCTCTCTCACACACACACCTCCCCACTCTCTCTCACACACACACCTCCCCAATCTCTCACAACTCCCCAATCTCTCACAACTCCCCAATCTCTCACAACTCCCCACTCTCTCTCACAACTCCCCACTCTCTCTCACACAACTCCCCACTCTCGCTCACACATCTCACACTCATCATCATTAAACTGCTATCATTCCCATTACCACCCATATCACTACAACTACTATCATCATTAAACTGCTATCATTACCATTACCACTACAATCATCATTAAACTGCTATCATTACCATTACCAGCCGTACCACTACATCTACTGTCATCATCATTAAACTGCTATCATTCCCATTACCACCCACACCACTACAACTACTATCATCATAATTAAACTGCTATCATTACCATTACCACTACAATCATCATTAAACTGCTATCATTACCATTACCAGCCGTACCACTACATCTACTGTCATCATCATTAAACTGCTATCATTCCCATTACCACCCATACCACTACAACTACTATCATCATCATCATTAAACTGCTATCATTACCATTACCACTACAAGCATCATTAAACTGCTATCATTACCATTACCACCCATACCACTACAACTACTATCATCAGTAAACTGCTATCATTACCATTACCACCCATACCACTACAACTACTATCATCATCATTAAACTGCTATCATTCCTAGTACCACCCATACCACTACAACTGCTATCATCATCATTGAACTGCTATCATTCCCATTACCACCCATACCACTACAACTACTATCACCAAACTGCTATCATTCCCATTACCACCCATACCACTACAACTACTATCATCATTAAACTGCTATCATTATCATTATCACCCATACCACTACTACCATCATCATTAAACTGCTATCATTCCCATTACCACCCATGCCACTACAATTACTATCATTAAACTACTATCATTCCCATTACCACCCATACAACTACTATCATCATTAAACTGCTATCATTACCATTACCACCCATACAACTACTATCATCATTAAACTGCTATCATTACCATTACCACCCATACCACTACTATTTGGAATGATAAACAACAATAATAATAGTAATAATAAGTAAGTTACTGTTTACTATGCAGATGTTATTATTCAGTGTCCCTCAGGCTATGGCAGGCAAATACATATTTGGCTACAAGAGGAGCCATTGCTCCTTCGCCCATGAGTATTCTTAGTTTTTCCTCTGGGTTTAATAAGTTAAAATTTTGAATAAATGTAGTCATTTCTGTGAATAATGAATCTCTTTGTGAGGAATATTTATCACAGTAAAGGAGAAAGTGTATCTCTGTCTCTACCTCCCCTGTCATGCAGTGACCACATACTCCTCTTTGGGTAGCCATGTCTTTTTATGTCTGCCGGTTTCTATTGCCAATTGGTGGTCACTCAGCCTGTACTTGGTAAGGATCTGTCTCTGCTTCGTATCTCTGACAGAGTAGAGACAATCAGCCAATTCATATTCTCTGTTTAGGGTCAGATAGCAATTTAGTCGGCTTTGGGATTTTGTTTCGTTTTTCCAATGTTGTAAGTATGAGTCTTTTGATTGGTTCATGATTTTGCTTATTGGAATTCTTTCTTTTGAAGCAGTGCTGGTGTCAGCTTGGTTGGTGAGGTCCAACACCAGCTGACTGAGAGGGCTCGTTTCTGGGCTCAGCTCTTTGGTTTGAAGTGCTTTAAATTGCAGACTTGAATTTGGACTTGAATTTATGATCTTTTGTGTATTTTCATTATCACTGGAAAGTGGCCCAGTTCTGCCCTACATGCATTAGTTGGTGTATTTCTCTGGACTTGTAGAATTTTCAGACAGAATTCGCATGTAGGGCTTCAATTGGATGTTTGTGGCACATTTTAAAGTCCAGTTTATTGAGTGGCCCCCAAACCTCACTTCCGTAAAGAGCTATTGGTAGGATTACACTGCCAAATATGTTGGTCCAAATTCTAATTGGGATGTTGATTTTGAATAATTTCATTTTTATTGCAAGCTTTTTCTTTGAGTGCATTCACTGCCATATTAAAGTTTCCCGATGCAGATATGGTGAGACGGTAGGTTTAATTTTTAGTGTGTTCAATTATGGTGTTGTTCAGGGTGAATTTATATTTGTGCTTCTGATATCAGTTTTTTTTTGGGGGGGGAAATCATGATTTTTGTTTCTTGGAAATTTACTGCCAGGGTACAATTATGGCAATATTGCTCTAGAATATTCATGTTCTGTTGAAGACCTTTGGTTGGTGATTTTTATTTATTTTTCCTTTATTTAACTAGGCAAGTCTGTTAAGAAGAAATTCTTATATTCAATGACGGCCTAGGAACAGTGGGTTAACTGGTCTAGGAACAGTGGGTTAACTGGTCTAGGAACAGTGGGTTAACTGGCCTAGGAACAGTGGGTTAACTGGTCTAGGAACAGTGGGTTAACTGGCCTAGGAACAGTGGGTTAACTGGCCTAGGAACAGTGGGTTAACTGGTCTAGGAACAGTGGGTTAACTGGTCTAGGAACAGTGGGTTAACTGGTCTAGGAACAGTGGGTTAACTGGTCTAGGAACAGTGGGTTAACTGGTCTAGGAACAGTGGGTTAACTGGTCTAGGAACAGTGGGTTAACTGGTCTAGGAACAGTGGGTTAACTGGTCTAGGAACAGTGGGTTAACTGGTCTATGAACAGTGGGTTAACTGGTCTAGGAACAGTGGGTTAACTGGTCTAGGAACAGTGGGTTAACTGGTCTAGGAACAGTGGGTTAACTGGTCTAGGAACAGTGGGTTAACCTGGTCTAGGAACAGTGGGTTAACTGGTCTAGGAACAGTGGGTTAACCTGGTCTAGGAACAGTGGGTTAACTGGTCTAGGAACAGTGGGTTAACTGGTCTAGGAACAGTGGGTTAACTGGTCTAGGAACAGTGGGTTAACTGGTCTAGGAACAGTGGGTTAACTGGTCTAGGAACAGTGGGTTAACTGGTCTAGGAACAGTGGGTTAACTGGTCTAGGAACAGTGGGTTAACTGGTCTAGGAACAGTGGGTTAACTGGTCTAGGAACAGTGGGTTAACTGGCCTAGGAACAGTGGGTTAACTGGTCTAGGAACAGTGGGTTAACTGGTCTAGGAACAGTGGGTTAACTGGCCTAGGAACAGTGGGTTAACTGGTCTAGGAACAGTGGGTTAACTGGCCTAGGAACAGTGGGTTAACTGGCCTAGGAACAGTGGGTTAACTGGTCTAGGAACAGTGGGTTAACTGGTCTAGGAACAGTGGGTTAACTGGTCTAGGAACAGTGGGTTAACTGGTCTAGGAACAGTGGGTTAACTGGTCTAGGAACAGTGGGTTAACTGGTCTAGGAACAGTGGGTTAACTGGTCTAGGAACAGTGGGTTAACTGGTCTAGGAACAGTGGGTTAACTGGTCTAGGAACAGTGGGTTAACTGGTCTAGGAACAGTGGGTTAACTGGTCTAGGAACAGTGGGTTAACCTGGTCTAGGAACAGTGGGTTAACTGGTCTAGGAACAGTGGGTTAACCTGGTCTAGGAACAGTGGGTTAACTGGTCTAGGAACAGTGGGTTAACTGGTCTAGGAACAGTGGGTTAACTGGTCTAGGAACAGTGGGTTAACTGGTCTAGGAACAGTGGGTTAACTGGTCTAGGAACAGTGGGTTAACTGGTCTAGGAACAGTGGGTTAACTGGTCTAGGAACAGTGGGTTAACTGGTCTAGGAACAGTGGGTTAACTGGCCTAGGAACAGTGGGTTAACTGGTCTAGGAACAGTGGGTTAACTGGTCTAGGAACAGTGGGTTAACTGGTCTAGGAACAGTGGGTTAACTGGTCTAGGAACAGTGGGTTAACTGGTCTAGGAACAGTGGGTTAACTGGTCTAGGAACAGTGGGTTAACTGGTCTAGGAACAGTGGGTTAACTGGTCTAGGAACAGTGGGTTAACTGGTCCAGGAACAGTGGGTTAACTGGTCTAGGAACAGTGGGTTAACTGGTCTAGGAACAGTGGGTTAACTGGTCTAGGAACAGTGGGTTAACTGGTCTAGGAACAGTGGGTTAACTGGTCTAGGAACAGTGGGTTAACTGGTCTAGGAACAGTGGGTTAACTGGTCTAGGAACAGTGGGTTAACTGGTCTAGGAACGGTGGGTTAACTGGTCTAGGAACAGTGGGTTAACTGCCTTGTTCAGGGGCAGAACGACAGATTTGTACCTTGTCAACCCAGGGATTCGATCTTGCAACCTTACTAGTCCAATGCTCTAACCACTAGGCTATGCTGCCGCCTAAATTAGAAGTACCAAGTCATCAGCATATAGCAGGTATTTCACCTCTGTGTCAAATAGTGTGAGTCCTGGGGCTGCTGAATGGTCCAACATGTCTGCTAATTCATTGATATAAATGTTGAAAAGAGTTGGACTCAAACTGCAGCCTTGTCTCACTCCTCGGTGTTGTGAAAATAATTATGTTCTTTGGTTTTTGATTTTTATTGCACACTTGTTTTCTGTGTACATACATTTTATTAAGTCATACACCTTACCACCAAGCACACTTTGGATAATTTTGTAGAATAGCCCTTCGTGCCAAATAGAATCAAATGTTTTTTTTAAATCAATAAAGCAAGCAAAGATTTTGCCCTCTTTTTTTGGTGGACATGTTTATTAATGAGTGTGTGTAAGGTGGACAGTAGTGCGGCGGTGTTTATTAATGAGTGTGTGTAAGGTGGACAGTAGTGATGTGGTGTTTATTAATGAGTGTGTGTAAGGTGGACAGTGGTGCGGTGGTGTTTATTAATGAGTGTGTGTAAGGTGGACAGTAGTGCGGTGGTGTTTATTAATGAGTGTGTGTAAGGTGGACAGTAGTGCGGTGGTGTTTATTAATGAGTGTGTGTAAGGTGGACAGTAGTGCGGTGGTGTTTATTAATGAGTGTGTGTAAGGTGGACAGTAGTGATGTGGTGTTTATTAATGAGTGTGTGTAAGGTGGACAGTGGTGCGGTGGTGTTTATTAATGAGTGTGTGTAAGGTGGACAGTAGTGCGGTGGTGTTTATTAATGAGTGTGTGTAAGGTGGACAGTAGTGCGGTGGTGTTTATTAATGAGTGTGTGTAAGGTGGACAGTGGTGCGGTGGTGTTTATTAATGAGTGTGTGTAAGGTGGACAGTAGTGCGGTGGTGTTTATTAATGAGTGTGTGTAAGGTGGACAGTAGTGCGGTGGTGTTTATTAATGAGTGTGTGTAAGGTGGACAGTAGTGCGGTGGTGTTTATTAATGAGTGTGTGTAAGGTGGACAGTAGTGCGGTGGTGTTTATTAACGAGTGTGTGTAAGGTGGACAGTAGTGATGTGGTGTTTATTAATGAGTGTGTGTAAGGTGGACAGTAGTGCGGTGGTGTTTATTAACGAGTGTGTGTAAGGTGGACAGTAGTGATGTGGTGTTTATTAATGAGTGTGTGTAAGGTGGACAGTAGTGCGGTGGTGTTTATTAACGAGTGTGTGTAAGGTGGACAGTAGTGATGTGGTGTTTATTAATGAGTGTGTGTAAGGTGGACAGTAGTGATGTGGTGTTTATTAATGAGTGTGTGTAAGGTGGACAGTAGTGCTGTGGTGTTTATTAATGAGTGTGTGTAAGGTGGACAGTAGTGATGTGGTGTTTATTAATGAGTGTGTGTAAGGTGGACAGTAGTGATGTGGTGTTTATTAATGAGTGTGTGTAAGGTGGACAGTGGTGCGGTGGTGTTTATTAATGAGTGTGTGTAAGGTGGACAGTAGTGCGGTGGTGTTTATTAATGAGTGTGTGTAAGGTGGACAGTAGTGATGTGGTGTTTATTAATGAGTGTGTGTAAGGTGGACAGTGGTGCGGTGGTGTTTATTAATGAGTGTGTGTAAGGTGGACAGTAGTGCGGTGGTGTTTATTAACGAGTGTGTGTAAGGTGGACAGTAGTGCGGTGGTGTTTATTAATGAGTGTGTGTAAGGTGGACAGTAGTGCGGTGGTGTTTATTAATGAGTGTGTGTAAGGTGGACAGTAGTGCGGTGGTGTTTATTAACGAGTGTGTGTAAGGTGGACAGTAGTGCGGTGGTGTTTATTAATGAGTGTGTGTAAGGTGGACAGTAGTGATGTGGTGTTTATTAATGAGTGTGTGTAAGGTGGACAGTAGTGCGGTGGTGTTTATTAATGAGTGTGTGTAAGGTGGACAGTGGTGCGGTGGTGTTTATTAATGAGTGTGTGTAAGGTGGACAGTAGTGCGGTGGTGTTTATTAATGAGTGTGTGTAAGGTGGACAGTGGTGCGGTGGTGTTTATTAATGAGTGTGTGTAAGGTGGACAGTAGTGCGGTGGTGTTTATTAATGAGTGTGTGTAAGGTGGACAGTAGTGCGGTGGTGTTTATTAATGAGTGTGTGTAAGGTGGACAGTAGTGCGGTGGTGTTTATTAATGAGTGTGTGTAAGGTGGACAGTAGTGCGGTGGTGTTTATTAATGAGTGTGTGTAAGGTGGACAGTAGTACGGTGGTGTTTATTAATGAGTGTGTGTAAGGTGGACAGTGGTGCGGTGGTGTTTATTAACGTGTGTGTGTAAGGTGGACAGTAGTACGGTGGTGTTTATTAATGAGTGTGTGTAAGGTGGACAGTAGTGCGGTGGTGTTTATTAATGAGTGTGTGTAAGGTGGACAGTAGTGCGGCGGTGTTTATTAACGAGTGTGTGTAAGGTGGACAGTAGTGCGGTGGTGTTTATTAATGAGTGTGTGTAAGGTGGACAGTAGTGCGGTGGTGTTTATTAATGAGTGTGTGTAAGGTGGACAGTAGTGCGGTGGTGTTTATTAACGAGTGTGTGTAAGGTGGACAGTAGTGATGTGGTGTTTATTAATGAGTGTGTGTAAGGTGGACAGTAGTGCGGTGGTGTTTATTAACGAGTGTGTGTAATTTATTTTTTTATTTTTTATTTCACCTTTATTTAACCAGGTAGGCTAGTTGAGAACAAGTTCTCATTTGCAACTGCGACCTGGCCAAGATAAGGCATAGCAGTGTGAACAGACAACACAGAGTTACACATGGAGTAAATAATTAACAAGTCAATAACACAGTAGAAAAAAGGGGAGTCTATATATACATTGTGTGCAAAAGGCATGAGAAGGTAGGCAAATAATTACAATTATGCAGATTAACACTGGAGTGATAAATGATCAGATGGTTATGTAAAGGTAGAGATAGAGATATTGGTGTGCAAAAGAGCAGAAAAATAAATAAATAAAAACAGTATGGGGATGAGGTAGGTGAAAATGGGTGGGCTATTTACCAATAGACTATGTACAGCTGCAGCGATCGGTTAGCTGCTCAGATAGCAGATGTTTGAAGTTGGTGAGGGAGATAAAAGTCTCCAACTTCAGCGATTTTTGCAATTCGTTCCAATCACAGGCAGCAGAGAACTGGAACGAAAGGCGGCCAAATGAGGTGTTGGCTTTAGGGATGATCAGTGAGATACACCTGCTGGAGCGCGTGCTACGGATGGGTGTTGCCATCGTAACCAGTGAACTGAGATAAGGCGGAGCTTTACCTAGCATGGACTTGTAGATGACCTGGAGCCAGTGGGTCTGGCGACGAATATGTAGCGAGGGCCAGCCGACTAGAGCATACAAGTCGCAGTGGTGGGTGGTATAAGGTGCTTTAGTGACAAAACGGATGGCACTGTGATAAACTGCATCCAGTTTGCTGAGTAGAGTGTTGGAAGCAATTTTGTAGATGACATCGCCGAAGTCGAGGATCGGTAGGATAGTCAGTTTTACTAGGGTAAGTTTGGCGGCGTGAGTGAAGGAGGCTTTGTTGCGGAATAGAAAGCCGACTCTTGATTTGATTTTCGATTGGAGATGTTTGATATGGGTCTGGAAGGAGAGTTTAGAGTCTAGCCAGACACCTAGGTACTTATAGATGTCCACATATTCAAGGTCGGAACCATCCAGGGTGGTGATGCTGGTCAGGCGTGCGGGTGCAGGCAGCGAACGGTTGAAAAGCATGCATTTGGTTTTACTAGCGTTTAAGAGCAGTTGGAGGCCACGGAAGGAGTGCTGTATGGCATTGAAGCTCGTTTGGAGGTTAGATAGCACAGTGTCCAAGGACGGGCCGGAAGTATATAGAATGGTGTCGTCTGCGTAGAGGTGGATCAGGGAATCGCCCGCAGCATGAGAAACATCATTGATATATACAGAGAAAAGAGTCGGCCCGAGAATTGAACCCTGTGGCACCCCCATAGAGACTGCCAGAGGACCGGACAGCATGCCCTCCGATTTGACACACTGAACTCTGTCTGCAAAGTAATTGGTGAACCAGGCAAGGCAGTCATCCGAAAAACCGAGGCTACTGAGTCTGCCGATAAGAATACGGTGATTGACAGAGTCGAAAGCCTTGGCAAGGTCTATGAAGACGGCTGCACAGTACTGTCTTTTATCGATGGCGGTTATGATATCGTTTAGTACCTTGAGCGTGGCTGAGGTACACCCGTGACCGGCTCGGAAACCAGATTGCACAGCGGAGAAGGTACGGTGGGATTCAAGATGGTCAGTGATCTGTTTGTTGACTTGGCTTTCGAAGACCTTAGATAGGCAGGGCAGGATGGATATTGGTCTGTAACAGTTTGGGTCCAGGGTGTCGCCCCCTTTGAAGAGGGGGATGACTGCGGCAGCTTTCCAATCCTTGGGGATCTCAGACGATATGAAAGAGAGGTTGAACAGGCTGGTAATAGGGGTTGCGACAATGGCGGCGGATAGTTTCAGGAATAGAGGGTCCAGATTGTCAAGCCCAGCTGATTTGTACGGGTCCAGGTTTTGCAGCTCTTTCAGAACATCTGCTATCTGGATTTGGGTAAAGGAGAACCTGGAGAGGCTTGGGCGAGTAGCTGCGGGGGGGGGGGAGCTGTTGGACGAGGTTGGAGTAGCCAGGCGGAAGGCATGGCCAGCCGTTGAGAAATGCTTGTTGAAGTTTTCGATAATCATGGATTTATCGGTGGTGACCGTGTTACCTAGCCTCAGTGCAGTGGGCAGCTGGGAGGAGGTGCTCTTGTTCTCCATGGACTTCACAGTGTCCCAGAACTTTTTGGAGTTGGAGCTACAGGATGCAAACTTCTGCCTGAAGAAGTTGGCTTTAGCTTTCCTGACTGACTGTGTGTATTGGTTCCTGACTTCCCTGAACAGTTGCATATCGCGGGGACTGTTCGATGTTAGTGCAGTCCGCCACAGGATGTTTTTGTGCTGGTCGAGGGCAGTCAGGTCTGGAGTGAACCAGGGGCTATATCTGTTCTTAGTTCTGCATTTTTTGAACGGAGCATGCTTATCTAAAATGGTGAGGAAGTTACTTTTAAAGAAAGACCAGGCATCCTCAACTGACGGGATGAGGTCAATGTCCTTCCAGGATACCCGGGCCAGGTCGATTAGAAAGGCCTGCTCACAGAAGTGTTTTAGGGAGCGTGAGGTGGACAGTAGTGATGTGGTGTTTATTAATTATTAATGAGTGTGTGTAAGGTGGACAGTAGTGCGGTGGTGTTTATTAACGAGTGTGTGTAAGGTGGACAGTAGTGATGTGGTGTTTATTAATGAGTGTGTGTAAGGTGGACAGTAGTGATGTGGTGTTTATTAATGAGTGTGTGTAAGGTGGACAGTAGTGCTGTGGTGTTTATTAATGAGTGTGTGTAAGGTGGACAGTAGTGATGTGGTGTTTATTAATGAGTGTGTGTAAGGTGGACAGTAGTGATGTGGTGTTTATTAATGAGTGTGTGTAAGGTGGACAGTAGTGCGGTGGTGTTTATTAATGAGTGTGTGTAAGGTGGACAGTAGTGCGGTGGTGTTTATTAATGAGTGTGTGTAAGGTGGACAGTAGTGCGGTGGTGTTTATTAATGAGTGTGTGTAAGGTGGACAGTAGTGCGGTGGTGTTTATTAACGTGTGTGTGTAAGGTGGACAGTGGTGCGGTGGTGTTTATTAACGAGTGTGTGTAAGGTGGACAGTAGTGCGGTGGTGTTTATTAATGAGTGTGTGTAAGGTGGACAGTAGTGCGGTGGTGTTTATTAATGAGTGTGTGTAAGGTGGACAGTAGTGCGGTGGTGTTTATTAACGAGTGTGTGTAAGGTGGACAGTAGTGCGGCGGTGTTTATTAATGAGTGTGTGTAAGGTGGACAGTAGTGATGTGGTGTTTATTAATGAGTGTGTGTAAGGTGGACAGTAGTACGGTGGTGTTTATTAATGAGTGTGTGTAAGGTGGACAGTAGTGCGGTGGTGTTTATTAATGAGTGTGTGTAAGGTGGACAGTAGTGCGGTGGTGTTTATTAACGAGTGTGTGTAAGGTGGACAGTAGTGCGGTGGTGTTTATTAATGAGTGTGTGTAAGGTGGACAGTAGTGCGGTGGTGTTTATTAACGAGTGTGTGTAAGGTGGACAGTAGTGCGGTGGTGTTTATTAACGAGTGTGTGTAAGGTGGACAGTAGTGCGGTGGTGTTTATTAACGAGTGTGTGTAAGGTGGACAGTAGTGATGTGGTGTTTATTAATGAGTGTGTGTAAGGTGGACAGTAGTGCGGTGGTGTTTATTAACGAGTGTGTGTAAGGTGGACAGTAGTGATGTGGTGTTTATTAATGAGTGTGTGTAAGGTGGACAGTAGTGATGTGGTGTTTATTAATGAGTGTGTGTAAGGTGGACAGTAGTGCTGTGGTGTTTATTAATGAGTGTGTGTAAGGTGGACAGTAGTGATGTGGTGTTTATTAATGAGTGTGTGTAAGGTGGACAGTAGTGATGTGGTGTTTATTAATGAGTGTGTGTAAGGTGGACAGTAGTGCGGTGGTGTTTATTAATGAGTGTGTGTAAGGTGGACAGTAGTGCGGTGGTGTTTATTAATGAGTGTGTGTAAGGTGGACAGTAGTGCGGTGGTGTTTATTAATGAGTGTGTGTAAGGTGGACAGTAGTGCGGTGGTGTTTATTAACGTGTGTGTGTAAGGTGGACAGTGGTGCGGTGGTGTTTATTAACGAGTGTGTGTAAGGTGGACAGTAGTGCGGTGGTGTTTATTAACGAGTGTGTGTAAGGTGGACAGTAGTGCGGTGGTGTTTATTAATGAGTGTGTGTAAGGTGGACAGTAGTGCGGTGGTGTTTATTAACGAGTGTGTGTAAGGTGGACAGTAGTGCGGCGGTGTTTATTAATGAGTGTGTGTAAGGTGGACAGTAGTGATGTGGTGTTTATTAACGAGTGTGTGTAAGGTGGACAGTAGTGATGTGGTGTTTATTAATGAGTGTGTGTAAGGTGGACAGTAGTGCGGTGGTGTTTATTAATGAGTGTGTGTAAGGTGGACAGTAGTGCGGTGGTGTTTATTAATGAGTGTGTGTAAGGTGGACAGTAGTGCGGTGGTGTTTATTAACGTGTGTGTGTAAGGTGGACAGTGGTGCGGTGGTGTTTATTAACGAGTGTGTGTAAGGTGGACAGTAGTGCGGTGGTGTTTATTAACGAGTGTGTGTAAGGTGGACAGTAGTGCGGTGGTGTTTATTAATGAGTGTGTGTAAGGTGGACAGTGGTGTATTGTATGGCTAATTCTTGTGGCTTTGTCATCCTAAATTGTTCCACATGCCCCAGAACTTATTTTGGTCAATTGTGTTTTCAATTTCATCAAGTGCCTTGTTGGTATAATTCAATTCTTGTGTTTCAGTGTTTGTTTATACTGTTTCAGAGTTTCAAAGTATTCATATCGTAGCTCTGGGTTGTTTTGCTGCTTATATGTTTTTCATTTGACATTTGTCTTAGGTGTTCTCTCCACTCGCTCTCTCTCACACCTCTCCCCACTCACTCTCTCTCACACACACACACACACACCTCTCCCCACACCCTCTCTCTCAATTCAATTCAAGGGGCTTTATTGGCATGGGAAACATGTGTTAACATTGCCATAGCAAGTGAGGTAGATAATATACAAAAGTGAAATAAACAAAAATTAACAGTAAACATTACACATACAGAAGTTTCAAAACAATAAAGACATTACAAATGTCATATATATATATATATATATATATACACACACACACACACACACACACATACATATAGTGTTGTAACAATGTACAAATGGTTAAAGTACACAAGGGAAAATAAATAAGCATAAATATGGGTTGTATTTACAATGGTGTTTGTTCTTCACTGGTTGCCCTTTTCTCGTGGCAACGGGTCACAAATCTTGCTGCTGTGGTGGTACACTGTGGAATTTCACCCAGTAGATATGGGAGTTTATCAAAATTTGATTATTTTTTTCGAATTCTTTGTGGATCTGTGTAATCTGAGGGAAATATGTATCTCTAATATGGTCATACATTGGGCAGGAGGTTAGGAAGTGCAGCTCAGATTCCACCTCCTTTTGTGGGCAGTGTGCACATAGCCTGTCTTCTCGTGAGAGCCAGGTCTGTCTACGGCAGCCTCTCAATAGCAAGGCTATGCTCACTAAGTCTGTACATAGTCAAAGCTTTCCTTAAGTTTGGGTCAGTCACCGTGGTCAGGTATTCTGCCACTGTGTACTCTCTGTTTAGGGCCAAATAGCATTCTAGTTTGCTCTGTTTTTTTGTTAATTCTTTCCAATGTGTCAAGTAATTATCTTTTTGTTTTCTCATGATTTGGTTGGGTCTAATTGTGCTGCTGTCCTGGGGCTCTGTGGGGTGTGTTTGTGAACAGAGCCCCAGGACCAGCTTGCTTAGGGGACTCTTCTCCAGGTTCATCTCTCTGTAGGTGATGGCTTTGTTATGGAAGATACGGGAATCGCTTCCTTTTAGGTGGTTGTAGAATTTCTCTTTTCTGGATTTTGATAATTAGTGGGTATTGGCCTAATTCTGCTCTGCATGCATTATTTGGTGTTCTACGTTGTACACTTTCTCTCTCCCCACACCCCCTCTCTCTCTCTCACACACACACACACACACTCTCTCTCTCTCTCTCTCTCACACACACCCTCTCTCTCACACACACACACACACACCCCCTCTCTCTCACACACACACACCCTCTCTCTCACACACACAGCTCTCTCTCCACACCCTCTCGCTCTCTCACACACAGCTCTCCCCACACCCTCTCTCTCTTACACACAGCTCTCCCCACACCCTCGCTCTCTCACACACAGCTCTCCCCACACCCTCTCTCTCTCTCACACACACACACACACACCTCTCTCTCACACAACTCTCTCTCACACAACTCTCTCTCACACACCTCTCTTTCACACACCTCTCTCTCACACACCTCTCTCTCACACACCTCTCTCTCTGTGTGTGATTGTTAGTTCTCAAATATGATATATATTTTTTAAATATATAGAACCATTATCTTTTCAACGTGACCAAAAGTATGTGGACACCTGCTTGTCAAACATCTCATTCCAAAATCATGGGCATTAAACATGGATTTGCCCCCCCTTTGCATATATTGTATGTATGTGTATGTGTGTATATATATACACACACACACACACACACACACACACACAACATACATACATACACCTTCATTTAACTAGGCAAGTCATTTAAGAACACATTCTTATTTTCAATGACAGCCTAGGAACAGTGGGTTAACTGCCTTGTTCAGGGGCAGAATGACAGATTTTCAACTCGTCAGCTCTGGGGATCCAGTCTTGCAACCTTAGAGTTAACTAGTCCAACGCTCTAACCACCTGCCTCTCATTGCACTCCATGAGGAGCCTGCCTGTTACGCAAATGCAGTAAGCCAAGGGAAGTTTCTAGCTAGCATTAAACTTCTTATAAAAATCAATCAATCATAATCACTAGTTATCTACACATGGTTGATATTACTAGTTTATCTAACGTGTCCTGTGTTGCATATTATGGATGCAACGCTGGGGGATGATAACAAAAGGGCATGTGAAAAAAGCACAATCGTTGGACGACTGTCCCCAACCATAAACACCGACGCCTTTCTTAAGATCAATACACAGAAGTAGATATTTTATAACCTGCATATTTAGCTAAAAGAAATCCAGGTTAGCAGGCAATATTAACCAGGTGAAATTGTGTCATTTCTCTTGCGTTCATTGCACGCAGAGTCAGGGTATATGCAACAGTTTGGGTCGCCTGGCTCATTGCGAACTAATTTGCCAGAATTTGACGTAATTATGACAGAACATTGAAGGTTGTGCAATGTAACAAAAATATTTAGAGTTAGCGATGCCACCCGTTAGATAAAATACCGAACGGTTCCATATTTCACTGAAATAAACGTTTCGTTTTTTGATATGATAGTTTCCGGATTTGACCATATTAATGACCAAAGGCTCGTATTTCTGTGTGTTATTATGTTATAATTAAGTCTATGATTTGATATTTGATAGAGCAGTCTGACTGAGCAGTGGTAGGCAGCAGCAGGCTCGTAAGCATTCATTCAAACAGCACTTTTGTGCGTTTTGCCAGCAGCTCTTCGCAAGCACAGCGCTGTTTATGACTTCAAGACTATCAGCCTAATGGCTGGTGTAACCAATGTGAAATGGCTAGCTAGTTAGCGGGGTGCTGACTTGGAGTAGTTATTCCTCTTGCTCTGCAAGGGCCGCGGCTTTTGTGGAGCAATGGGTAACGCTGCTTCGAGTGTGGCTGTTGTCAATGTGTTCCTGGTTCGAGCCCAGGTAGGGGCGAGGAGAGGAACGGAAGCTATACTGTTACACTGACAATACTATAGTGCCTATAAGAACATCCAATAGTCAAAGGTATATGAAATACAAATGGTATAGAGAGAAATAGTCCTATAAATACTATATTAACTACAACCTAAAACCTCTTAACTTGGAATATTAAAGTATCATGTTAAAAGGAACCACCAGCTTTCATATATTCTCATGTTCTGAGCAAGGAACTCAAACGTTAGCTTTTTTACATGGCACATATTGCACTTCTACTTCTCCAACACTTTGTTTTTGCATTATTTAAACCAAATTGAACATGTTTCATTATTTATTTGAGGCTAAATTGATTTTTATTGATGTACTATATTAAGTTAAAATAAGTGTTCATTCAAATTGTTGTAATTGTCATTATTACAAATACTTAAATTTTTTTTATTTTATACGGCCAATTAATATGTATCGGCTTTTTTTGGGTCCTCCAATAATCGGTATTGGCGTTGAAAAATCATATTCGGTCGACCTCTAGTACCAAGATCACCGACAATCCTAGCAGTTTACCAAGATCACCGACAACATTATCAGTGTACCTAGATAGGCCTATTGGTTATCTCCAACACCAACTGCCAAAAGAGGGGAAAGAGGAAGGAGAGAGACAGACACACCACTCATTAGGGTTATAGGGATCCCAGCAAGGTGTGTGTGTGTGTGTGTGTGTACTGGGGGGAGACGAGGAGGAGGAGGCGAGGAGGAGGGGAGCGATGAGGAGGAGCAAGGGGCAGAATGGGAGAGAGCAAGTACGGGTGAGGAGGGGAGTGGGAGATAAGATGAGGATGGGTGAGTATGTTTCGCCTGGGCTATAAACCAATCCCCACCACAGCTAATCAATACAGGCCCAGTGGAATTAACAGTTATCTTAAAGTCCTTTAACAACAACAGCTTGATTAACACAATCATCCATTATTAAAACACCCACACACCCAGGGCGCTCAGGGAGGGATGGATGGGGAGGGAGAGAGAGGAGGTACTAGAAGGAGTTAAGAGGGGGCTGAAGTGAGGGAGGGAGATGGAGTGGAGGGAAAGAGAGAGGGAGTGACAGGATAAATATATGTTTACATCTGTTGAAGAATCTGTTCCGTTTCTGGAATGCATTGGTTCTGACGGCACCTGTGGGGATGGGATAGAGATGGTGTGTGTGTCTAGACATGGAACGCTGAGGGGGAGGGGGGTGGTGAGGGTCAGGGTAGAGGTTTAGGAGAAACTGGTGTTGAGCTGGGAGGCTTGCATGCCTGTCATGACTGGAAGCACACAGCTACATAAGAGAGCGGAGAAAACGTAACTGCCCCCAAGGGATGGACTTGGGCAGGGACGGGATGAGGGAGGGACTGGGATGAGGGAGAGACTGGGGCAGGGATGGGATGAGGGAGAGACTGGAGCAGGGACGGGATGAGGGAGAGACTGGGATGGGATGAGGGAGAGACTGAGGCAGGGATGGGATGAGGGAGAGACTGGGGCAGGGACGGGATGAGGGAGGGACTGGGATGGGATGAGGGAGAGACTTGGGCAGGGACGGGATGAGGGAGGGACTGGGATGGGATGAGGGAGAGACTGGAGCAGGGACGGGATGAGGGAGGGACTGGAATAGGATGAGGGAGAGACTTGGGCAGGGACGGGATGAGGGAGGGACTGGGGCAGGGACGGGATGAGGGAGGGACTGGGGCAGCGACGGGATGAGGGAGGGACTGGGGCAGGGGGAGACTGGGGCAGGGACGGGATAAGGGGGAGACTGGGGCAGGGACGGGATGAGGGGGAGACTGGGGCAGGGACGGGATGAGGGGGAGACTGGGGCAGGGATGGGATGAGGGGGAGACTGGGGCAGGGACGGGATAGGGGGAGGGACTGGGATGAGGGAGAGACTTGGGCAGGGACGGGATGATGGAGGGACTGGGATGAGGGAGGGACTGGGGCAGGGGGAGACTGGGGCAGGGACGGGATGAGGGAGAGACTGGAGCAGGGACGGGATGAGGGAGAGACTGGGATGGGATGAGGGAGAGACTGAGGCAGGGATGGGATGAGGGAGAGACTGGGATGGGATGAAGGAGAGACTGGAGCAGGGACGGGATGTGGGAGGGAATGGAATAGGATGAGGGAGAGACTTGGGCAGGGAAGGGATGAGGGAGGGACTGGGGCAGGGACGGGATGAGGGAGGGACTGGGGCAGGGACGGGATGAGGGAGGGACTGGGGCAGCGACGGGATGAGGGAGGGACTGGGGCAGGGGGAGACTGGGGCAGGGACGGGATAAGGGGGAGACTGGGGCAGGGACGGGATGAGGGGGAGACTGGGGCAGGGACGGGATGAGGGAGGGACTGGGATGAGGGAGAGACTTGGGCAGGGACGGGATGAGGGAGGGACTGGGCAGGGACTGGGATGAGGGAGGGACTGGGGCAGGGACGGGATGAGGGAGAGACTGGAGCAGGGACGGGATGAGGGAGAGACTGGGATGGGATGAGGGAGAGACTGAGGCAGGGATGGGATGAGGGAGAGACTGGGATGGGATGAAGGAGAGACTGGGGCAGGGACGGGATGAGGGAGGGACTGGGATGGGATGAGGGAGAGGGAGAGACTTGGGCAGGGACGGGATGAGGGAGGGACTGGGATGGGATGAGGGAGAGACTGGAGCAGGGACGGGATGGGGAGGGAGGGACTGGAATAGGATGAGGGAGAGACTTGGGCAGGGACGGGAAGAGGGACGGACTGGGATGGGATGAGGGAGAGACTGGGGCAGGGACGGGATGAGGGAGGGACTGGGGCAGGGACGGGATGAGGGAGGGACTGGGGCAGGGACGGGATGAGGGAGGGACTGGGGCAGGGGGAGACTGGGGCAGGGACGGGATAAGGGGGAGACTGGGGCAGGGACGGGATGAGGGGGAGACTGGGGCAGGGACGGGATGAGGGGGAGACTGGGGCAGGGACGGGATGAGGGGGAGACTGGGATGAGGGAGAGACTTGGGCAGGGATGGGATGAGGGAGGGACTGGGCAGGGACTGGGAAGGGACAGGATGAGGGAGGAACTGGGCAGAGACGGGATGAGGGAGGGACTGGGGCAGGGGGAGACTGGGGCAGGGACGGGATGGGGGGGAGACTGGGGCAGGGACTGGGAAGAGGGAGGGACTGGGATGGGATGAGGGAGAGACTGGGGCAGGGACGGGATGGGATGAGGGAGAGACTGGGGCAGGGACGGGATGAGGGAGGGACTGGGGCAGGGACGGGGTGAGGGAGGGACTGGGGCAGGGACGGGGTGAGGGAGGGACTGGGGCAGGGACGGGATGAGGGAGGGACTGGGGCAGGGACGGGATGAGGGAGGGACTGGGGCAGGGACGGGGTGAGGGAGGGACTGGGGCAGGGACAGGATGGGGGGGGAGAGACTGGGGCAGGGACGGGATGAGGGAGGGACTGGGATGAGATGAGGGAGAGACTGGGGCAGGGACGGGGTGAGGGAGAGACTGGGGAAGGGGCGGGATGAGGGAGGGACTGGGGCAGGATGAGGGAGGGACTGGGGCAGGATGAAGGAGGGACTGGGGCAGGGACGGGATGAGGGGTAGACTGGGGCAGGGATGGGATGAGGGGGAGACTGGGGCAGGGATGGGATGAGGGAGGGACTGGGATGGGATGAGGGAGAGACTGGGGCAGGTATGGGGTGAGGGAGGGACTGGGGCGGGATGAGGGAGGGACTGGGGCGGGATGAGGGAGGGACTGGGGCGGGATGAGGGAGGGACTGGGACGGGATGAGGGAGGGACTGGGACGGGATGGGGGAGGGACTGGGACGGGATGAGGGAGGGACTGGGACGGGATGAGAGGGGGGCTGGGCAGGGACGGGATGAGGGAGGGACTGGATGAGGGAGGGACTGGGGCAGGGACGGGATGAGGGAGGGACTGGGGCAGGAGGAGGGGTCACTGGCTGGATAACTCTAGAGAACCAGAATAGACAGGGGGGGGGGGGGGGGGGGGGGTCTGGTCCTGAAATGGAAAGTTGGAAAGGCTGAGAGAGAGAGAGAGAGATTAGAGGGTTGGGTTTCCCCATGCCAGGGGCTGGGGCTAGAGGGCTCTGCCTGGGTTTGGTGGAGAGGGCCAGGTCGAGCAGCACTGGACGGGGAAGTGAGTCAGGGGTGATAATTGGTCCTTCACCTTACCCAGCTGACCCAAGGAGAGAAGGGGAGCAGAACTAGACGGGACATGTTGAGAGGGAGGCAGGGGAAGGGTAGACTGAGGAGGGAGTGTGAGAATGATCTGGCCCCTAGCCATGCACAGCTGACCCAGGGAAAGAAGGATGGGACAGGTTGAGAGAGAACGGGTAAGCTAGCTAGGAGTCTAGGAACGGGGGAGACAGGGGTGAGAGTGATCTTGTCCCTGGCCATGCCCAGGTGACCCAGGTAGAGCATCAGCCAACCAGTTAAATAGGAAAAGATCACTCCCTCTGGAGAGAGGGAGTGAGGAGAAAAGGATAGAGGTGAGAAAAAGAGGAATAGGGATAAAGGGAGTGCGCAAGAAGGTGGGGGGAGACAGTATAAATGGGGAAGAACTAGAGAGGGGAAAGTGAGGGGAAGAGGAGGGGAGGCAGGAAAAGCATAGCTGAGAACAGCCTCTGAATCTGGAGTCTATGATCTATGGTATGGGAGGTCAGAGTGGCAGGGACAGGCCCGTGCACATGGCTCTACCCATCTCCACTCATCTTTCCCCCCCACACACACTACATTATACCAGCGGGGTGCAGAAGAGGGGTTGACTAGTAGGTGCTATTAGCGGAGTGAGTGAGAGATACTGGTGATACTGATTGACAGACAAAGTGGCTGTGGTTCATTAGTAATCTATTGAGTGTGAGTATGTCAAAAAATTGTTTGAGAGTGTAAAAGAGAAGAGTGAGTAAGTAAACGAGTACTATATGTATGTGAGTGCGTGAGTGAGTAAGTAAACAAGTACTATATGTGAGTGAGTGAGTGAGGGAGTAAACGAGTACTATATGTATGTGAGTGCGTGAGTGAGTAAGTAAACAAGTACTATATGTATGTGAGTGAGTGAGTGAGTAAACGAGTACTATATGTATGTGAGTGAGTGAGTGAGTAAATGAGTACTATATGTATGTATGTATGTATGTATGTATGTATGTATGTATGTATGTATGTATGTATGTATGTATGTATGTATGTATGTGAGTGAGTGAGTAAACGAGTACTATATGTGAGTGAGTAAACGAGTACTATATGTATGTGAGTGAGTAAGTAAACGAGTACTATATTTATGTATGTGAGTGAGTGAGTAAGTAAACGAGTACTATATGTATGTGAGTGAGTGCGTAAACGAGTACTATATGTATGTATGTGAGTGAGTAAATGAGTACTATATGTATGTGAGTGAGTGAGTAAACGAGTACTATATGCATGTGAGTGAGTGAGTGAGTGAGTGAGTGAACGAGTACTATATGTATGTGAGTGAGTAAACGAGTACTATGTGTATGTAAGTGAGTGAGTAAACGAGTACTATATGTATGTAAGTGAGTGAGTAAACGAGTACTATGTGTATGCAAGTGAGTGAGTAAACGAGTACTATATGTATGTAAGTGAGTGAGTAAACGAGTACTATGTGAGTGAGTGAGTCAGTATGGCCAGAAAGCTGTATGGTGGTGAGGTAACCCCATACAGACAGATTCATGTCCTGTTTAACTCGGAGGGTAAACTAGCATAAAGCCTGTCCGTCTCTCCTCCTCTGATGTTCACCATCCTAAACCCACTGGAGGACTAGAGGGAGGATTGTCTTACAGGTGGGGGTTAGAGGCTAGAACAGAGCTTGACCTCAACTACCAAGCACTAACGTACCTAACCCTCCTACCCCCTCACCCACTACCCCTGCCCTAACGGGAACACAAGTGTCCCTGCATGCGGCCGGGTTGGAGGGAGAGAGAGAGCGAGCAGGAGAGAGGAGGCCCCATAATTAACATGCCAGGCAATCTGAGGACTCTGTGCTCCTCTTCCCACACAAATGCCAAACCCCCATGATTATTATGGTAACACTTCACTCTGTGAAGACACATGGAGGAGAGGGAGGGAGTGTTGGATTACTGGAGGGTTGAGGAGGGGGCTGGGGTGAGGGATAGATGGAGTGAGGAGGTGGAAGCCAGTGTCCTGCTCTGTGATTGACATGTTTAGCAGCAGCTTCCTGGAGCTTTGCGTTATACAACAGAACACATTCTGGGTACTGTACTCAAAACACAAGACTCGGAGCAGGTGGATGGGAAAAAATGGTAAATGTTTATTCTCAACTGCACCGTTTGTAATGTTGACATTTTATTGCAATGCAAACCAGCGGTAGCCTGGTGGACCCAGTGATCAGTTGAACTGAAGTAGCCTGGTGGACCCAGTGATCAGTTGAACTGAAGTAGCCTGGTGGACCCAGTGATCAGTTGAACTGAAGTAGCCTGGTAGACCCAGTGATCAGTTGAACTGAAGTAGCCTGGTAGACCCAGTGATCAGTTGAACTGAAGTAGCCTGGTGGACCCAGTGATCAGTTGAACTGAAGTAGCCTGGTAGACCCAGTGATCAGTTGAACTGAAGTAGCCTGGTGGACCCAGTAATCAGTTGAACTGAAGTAGCCTGGTAGACCCAGTGATCAGTTGAACTGAAATAGCCTGGTAGACCCAGTGATCAGTTGAACTGAAGTAGCCTGGTGCACCCAGTGATCAGTTGAACTGAAGTAGCCTGGTGCACCCAGTGATCAGTTGAACTGAAGTAGCCTGGTAGACCCAGTGATCAGTTGAACTGAAGTAGCCTGGTGGACCCAGTGATCAGTTGAACGGAAGTAGCCTGGTAGACCCAGTGATCAGTTGAACTGAAGTAGCCTGGTGGACCCAGTGATCAGTTGAACTGAAGTAGCCTGGTGGACCCAGTGATCAGTTGAACTGAAGTAGCCTGGTGGACCCAGTGATCAGTTGAACTGAAGTAGCCTGGTGGACCCAGTGATCAGTTGAACTGAAGTAGCCTGGTAGACCCAGTGATCAGTTGAACTGAAGTAGCCTGGTGGACCCAGTGATCAGTTGAACTGAAGTAGCCTGGTGGACCCAGTGATCAGTTGAACTGAAGTAGCCTGGTGGACCCAGTGATCAGTTGAACTGAAGTAGCCTGGTAGACCCAGTGATCAGTTGAACTGAAGTAGCCTGGTGGACCCAGTGATCAGTTGAACTGAAGTAGCCTGGTGGACCCAGTGATCAGTTGAACTGAAGTAGCCTGGTAGACCCAGTGATCAGTTGAACGGAAGTAGCCTGGTGGACCCAGTGATCAGCTGAACTGAAGTAGCCTGGTGGACTGAAGTAGCCTGGTGAACCCAGTGATCAAGCTGGTTCCACCAAGCTAAACCGGCTGTGCAACAGTCTTCCATTTTTCATCAAACAAACTTCACCAGAAACCCATACCTGAATAAATAGCCAGGTCTACTGTGTGTAGAGGCCAAAGGTTTGCATGAATCCATGTAAACACACTAAAACTGATGTCATAGACTAAACCATAATAAAATCAATCTCAGTGACTGTCACATGACCATGACCTATATGGCCTTGAGGTTTAACATGGGAACATTCCCACCCAGTTGCAGTCCCTATTGCCACTAACTAACACCCCTGTTGGCATGTCTTTGGACATCATGTGTGTGTGCCCGTGCATGTCATCCTGTTAAGGTTTCTGATGTATCTAGCCAGCAGGGCACAGAACACCTTTGACTGCTCTGGGGACCAAAAAAACATTTACCCCATTTTTGGCAATGAGGCCCTTTATCTCCTCCCCCAGAGTCAGATGGACTGGTGGTTACCTCGAACTTCCTTCATACTGGACAGAGACATAAAATGGTCTCCACGAGTTTATCAGACTCTGGGGAAGGAGATACATTGGATTTGGCCAATTTATCCCTTTAACTGGGAAGAGTTCGCGCTAACGTTACGATTTCTGCCTACACCCACTCAAACCATGGCTTACACATTTCAACACGTTCCTGAACCACCGGGTCCAACCCGCTCACTTATACTCAGAAAAACATATGAACGCATGCGCGCGCGCACACACACCGCATCTCAAAGGTTTCAGAACTACACATAGATCCTCTGAGTCGTCACAGAATATCAAACACAAACCCTGGTAAAAGACTGTTCTATGCAATGAAACGTGTGTGTGAGCATTTACACAGGCCTGTGTGTGAGCGTTTACACAGGCCTGTGTGTGAGCGTTTACACAGGCCTGTGTGTGAGCGTTTACACAGGCCTGTGTGTGAGCATTTACACAGGCCTGTGTGTGAGCGTTTACACAGGCCTGTGTGTGAGCGTTTACACAGGCCTGTGTGTGAGCGTTTGTGTGTGTAGGTGAAGTATTCCTAGTATCCATCCCCTCTCCGTCCCGGTTCAGGGTGGTTTATGTGCATCTGTCACGCATGGCCTGTCTATCAGGTCTTTAGTTATGGCCAGTTGACAGGTTGACGAGAAGACAGAGCTGAGAGAGGAGGTCCTACCATCATACAGCTCAGTACGGGGGGGGACTGTATCGTAGCAGGCCTCTTAACTGGTTGATCACATGACAATATTGGTTCTAGTAACAATGTGGCCAGAAGAACAGTCCAATCAAATAATCTAATACAGGTGGAAAATGAAGCAGAACAAAAGGATCAATATAACCATGATGTAGTGGATAATGACTCCAGGGACGAGGCTGGTCCTTCAAAACAACAAAGCAGCATGTGTGTGATTCTGTGGATGCATGTGTTTTTGTGTGTGTGATTACCTCATGCAGCCATGTGAGTGAGTGAGTGAGTGAGTGACACACACACAGTGTGCCCACCTGTTTGACACCGAGGGCCTGAGAAAGTGAAGAGGAATGAACAGAATGTCTGTCTGTGAGCACTGGGGTTGGGCCCAGATATGTTAGTGTGTGTGTGTGTGTGTGTGTGTGTGTGTGTGTGTGTGTGTCTGATTAACACAGCTATGGGAGAGTGGTGGGGAATGGCATTTAGAGTGGGATATTTTACCAAGCAGCTGAGGAGAGAAATAAACACACACGGGATTCACTCTCCTCACTCTATAGCCTCACTATTAAAATAGTGAGAGACGATTACTGGCGTGCAGAAAGTTTATTTTACACAAACGGGTACATGCATGGACATAGCAACTGTGCAGTCTGAAATAAAAAAAACACATGCCCGCTGTGTGTGTGTATGTGTAACAGAGAAAGAAGAGAGTTTTCAGGAAAGAGAGAGAGGAGTGATAGAGGAGAGATTCTGGTGAGAAACTAGAGAGTGTGTGAACCAGCGAATGATGCAGAGAAACAAACTAAAAGAAAGACATTAAGCCACGGCCAAATAAGAACAGGCTATTGAGTGGGATGCATCAAATGACATCAGCGTGTGTTGTATTGGTGCCATATTTTAACTATATATGTGATGCTAGATGGAATGGTTCAATCAACTCAATACACAAAGAGATCTTTAGAAATCTGCTGCCCTGATTTAAATAAATAAATATATATATATATATATATATATATATATATATATATATATATATATATATATATATATATATATATATATATATATATATATATATATATATATATGTGTGTGTGTGTGTGTGTGTGTGTGTGTGTGTATTATATACCATTTAGCTGACACTTATCTAACGCGACTTCCAGTCACAGTACAGAGAGGGTGTCGTGGGGTTGGCTTGATCTGATTAACGACATCAGAGACAGACGAAATATGAGGTGGCAATCGCTCCGGCCAGGGAATGTAGACCTCTTTATCAACATGTAGTCATGTCGGCCAAAACAACCATCTATAGTTGCAAGTGTGCATGCAACATTTGGTTCTTTGTGCAGAGATGAATCTGCCCCGCATCAACAGATCCACACACACACCTGCCTGGCATCAACAGATCCACACACACACCTGCCTGGCATCAACAGATCCACACACACACCTGCCTGGCATCAACAGATCCACACACACACCTGCCCCGCATCAACAGATCCACCCACACACCTGCCCCGCATCAACAGATCCACCCACACACCTGCCCCGCATCAACAGATCCACCCACACACCTGCCCCGCATCAACAGATCCACCCACACACCTGCCCCGCATCAACAGATCCACCCACACACCTGCCCCGCATCAACAGACCCACCCACACACCTGCCCCGCATCAACAGATCCACACACCTGCCCCGCATCAACAGATCCACACACCTGCCCCGCAATAACAGATCCACACACCTGCCCCGCAATAACAGATCCACACACCTGCCCCGCAATAACAGATCCACACACCTGCCCCGCATTAACAGATCCACACAACTGCCCCGCAATGAGAGATCCACACACCTGCCCTGCAATAACAGATTCACACATCTGCCCCGCAATAACAGATTCACACATCTGCCCCGCAATAAGAGATCCACACATCTGCCCTGCAATAACAGATCCACACATCTGCCCTGCAATAACAGATCCACACACCCACAAGTTACGTCTCATATACTAAAGCTGAAGAACTGCACATTCAGGTACTTTTTATGGTGAATTCATTAAACATAGAAAGGAAAATGCCGCACACTGCTGCTCATGATACCAGGTGATTTTATTATGTTGTTCCGACCCGGTCTTCATCATGCCTGTGTGTGTTTATCAGTCAAGCTCGTTGTTAGAGGACTTTAAGATTATTATAACTTTTTGACCCTAGAATGTGCGTGAACTGTGGCAAAAACAGGGGTGGGAAAAATGCCCAATTGTCATATCTTTGAGTAAAGATACCTTAATAGAAAATGACTGAAGTAAAAGTGTAAAATACTGTGTTTTTGGTTATCAAAAGTAAATGTAATTGCAATAATATACTTGAGTATCAAAAATAAAATTAAAAGTATACCTCATTTCAAACTCCTTATATTAAGCAAACCAGACGACACCATTTACTTTCTTCCCATCTACAGATAGCCAGGGGAACACTCCAACACTCAGACATCATTTACAAACAAAGCCTTTGTGTTTCGTGAGTCCGCCAGATCAGAGGCAGTAGGGATGATCAGTGATGATCAAAATGCACTTTTGGGTGTCTGGGAAAATGTATGGAGTAAAAAAGTACAAAAATATAAATAGTAAAGTACAGATAGCCCAAAAAACGTAAAAGTATTTTTACTTAAGTACTTTCCCCTGAATAAAATCCCGGGCGCACGAGCAAGTGTGCGGCAATTTCCTTTTCCTGCGCGCATTACTAAATCACTTTGAATAAAACCGTCTGCTAAATGGCACAATAATATATATTTTTTAATTGAATCACCAAGTCACATGAAGACCTAATAACAGAGTCCAAGGGTAAGATTACAACATCGTATTATAGAAGAATTATACGCTCACTAAGTGAAGCCTAAATACATCTGTGGTTAGATGCACACATGACACTGAACACCACAGGTAGCATGTGTGTGCATGTGCACACGTGTGAGAGATGACAGGTTGCAGACAGTGGGAAATGACAATGAGAGGTTAACAGGGTCTGATGACAGACCACACAGCAGTGATTTATAGACCTAATAAATGGGCTGATCGTCGGCACGGTAACAAGATCCCCACAAGGTTTGGGGAATGGGGGGGAGGGGGTACCAATAACTTGATGCTGAGATGGGGGGGAAATAGCTGCCATATCAGATCCAGTACAGGAACCTGAACCACTCCACCTCTAACGCACAAACAGGTCAACATTCTAACCCCGCCCGGGTGGGAGGAAGAAGACTGTGTGTGTGTGTGTGTAGCAGTGAAAGGGATCTGTCCTGCCAGGGTGATTTATACAAAACAGAGCTAGAGACAAACTGACAACAGAAACTGCAATAAAACACTACCCAGCCACTGTCTGAGGGGATAAGAATGTGTGTGTGTGTGTGTGTGTGTGTGTGTACCAAATAAAGTCATGCCAACTCTCAATCAGTTAACCATATGTTGAGTGAGGGACAGCAACAGTACACACACCCCTTCCTATATCTAGAAATACTCCTTCACACCATCACACTAGATAATCTGCCATTTGTTTAGTAAACAAACAATAGCCGGTTGCCCTCTCAGCTTTGCCCTTTGACCTTTGCAAAACCAAAGTGGACACGTTGTTTACGGAACGCACAACCTAGGTTACACTTGTGAGGAACACGTTTTGGTTCATTTCCTTCCATTGACGAATGGTCAATTTATTCATTGTCTTTTGTTTGTAGCGCTCCTGTTAATGTTGAGTAAGTATGTGCCTCCGATGATGCAGACTACCTGGCCTGATTGTCTTAACTCCCCACCACTGTGGAGCTTCGGAAAGTCATTTTTTTCTTCACAACGTACTTTTATTTCCCTTGAGAATGACAGTAGGTCCTCAACGTAGCCCGTTTTAAACATCTGTCCAGCTCTGATCCGGTGGAAACTTCATAAAACAGGCCTACCTGATTACTTCTTATCCCTGGTGCAGATAGCCTACAGCTGTCTGTCAGGAGCTCACTGGCACAGGAAACTATGAGGGCCCACAATATTCTATACAATGTTGCAAGTTTGCAAGCACCAGCTTCAGGCCAGACCAAGTTAATAGTTGATACAATGTTTTAAGTTCCTTGCAGACAGGCCATGTGTAGCCAATGTGATCTATAGAATGTCTTTTAAATTAAGATATTTTCTACCTGGGATATTTTTTTTGTTGGCTTTATTAGGCTATTTTTACATAGCAATAGAAGCAATAGAAGTTACTTTAATAGAAGTTACTTTAAGAATCATGATTAACCACATTATAATGATTTTGAGATACGAAGGCTTTATTCTAAATGAAATGAAAATCAGAACTGGCACGCAGATCGGTAGAAATAGTAGGATAAATTGTCACTCCAAATGGAAAAGGTTGACAACCCCTGGTGCAGCCTATTACCTACCGGTAACTTCAGGAGCTTCATGACAGAATCTATGACCAGCAGTAGCTGGAGGAGAGACAGGAACAGGTTCTTCTTCTGGCCAGACTATTACACCCCCCCCAAGTCATTTGTGAGTCTTAATTATTGAATCACTGTGTGCTTAAAGCATCAGACAAGCTCAGTAGCCTACATATAGTTGATTTTATGAAAACATATAGGGTGTGTAGATATAGGGAAAAATACAAGTTAACATTTTGACCAATCGATTTGTTGAAAGAACAGACGACGCTAGGTTGACTAAGATTTTGTTTTGTCATAGCCCTAGTGGAAACTACAAACTAAAGAAGCCTTTTTAAACCTCAAATGCACTGCTAGTTTGCAATTCCTGCTCTACAGGACAATTCCTGCAACAACATGGTGATCAAATTAAGATCATACACCTGTATGTTAAAGGGGAAATCCACCACTTTTCAACCTCATATTCAATATCTCCAGCACCATACCAGTGTATTTTACAAATGACGTGTATCTACATTCTGTAGTTTCCCTTTAAGATTCAGAGAAATAACAGAGCAAACAATGTGATTATAATAGGCTACACCTACATTACACAGAGACATAGATAAACAGTCACAAAGAGACCAACAAAGACAGATGGAGAGGCTGAAATAGAGATGGATGGAGGGAGGGAGAGAACTAGGAGAGAGATCCGTCACATAGGGCCTTAACCCGCATGGCTCAGCACTCCTCCACCCTCTTCCTTTCTGTGTTCTGTCCGTTCCTGTCGTTTATCTGCTTTATTAGGTTATCTGGGCTCTCACCCCCCCCCCCCATCCCCAGGATTCATTATGGCCTTAACTGCTCACTTAGGTTTATGCTCTCTTTAAATTAAACTGCAGATAACCGGGCAGCCAAATAAACACCTGCACTACCACCGAGAAAGAGAGAACTCATTGAAGAGGAAATTAAGAAAAATAACAGTGTGTGTGTGGTCATCAGTACTGTAAGACTGGTCCACATCATTAGTAATTCAATTTGCTCTTTATTAGAGGCTCTTATCTGCAGCACAGACGGCTACTTTCTATCTCTCTCCCTCGTTCCATCTTCTTCTATCGCAACATTCTTTCCTCTATTTATCCTTCCCTCCATCACTGAGAAACAAACAATATAAGTCCTGCTTCAGGCCAGCTACATCTCTACACTTACAGAGGACGATAAAGCACAGAACTAGGAGAAAGAATGACTGGATGGAGAGAGACGGGGGGGGGGGGGGTCAGAGACAGAACGAGACAAGAGAAGAATTAGACAGTAGGACAGATAATTTGTGTGAGAGGGGGAGAGGAGGAGGGTGAATGAAGAGAGAGAAAGGAGAGAGAAGCAGAGAGAGTGAGCTATGGAGAGAGTGCCAGACAGCCAGCCATCAGGATGAATAAAGCCTAATGTTAATAGTGATGGCTTTTTTAATGTCTGCTCGACTCCATTGACTGGGGGCGATTACACTGAGATGGGCATGAGAGGGATGAAGAGAATGGAGGGGTGGAAGGAAGGAAGGGAGGAGGGGCCGAGGGTTGTAAAAACACAGATTGCATTCCATCAGGTTAGGTCTATATTCTCTAGTTCGTTAAAACAATCCAATTTGCAAAAGGATAATTATGCATTAGCTGCTTTTTATCTAGTGGGCTGGCTGGGGGGAGAGGAGAGTGGTGGTGGTGCCAGGACTTGATAGCAGCAGCCTCTTCCCCACCTTCACCCACTGCAAATTACCCACTATCACAGCTCAATTGGGTAATCAATTACCACCCCTTCCTACCCCTACACACACACACAGATCACAGCAGCTCTCCATAGGCCTCTCATAGAGAGGAATGCTGACCCCTATTGGAGAGAGGGGACAGTGTGGAATAAAATTGGCCCAATCAAAGCACTGGCAAGAGTGCAAATGTCCAACAGTGTCCTAAAATGAGTCACTAAACCATAGAGCTATTAGATAGACTGGATCCACAGTACTGTCCATGTGATGTCATTCTCCACGGAGGATATATTCATTAAGTGAATTCGTCACGGCTAAAAGAGAACACCACTCGCAACTAGCTGAATTAATTAGCTAGACCTCCTGAGTCCCGAGTAGAAGAAAAATTATAGTAAACAACCTATTTATCTAATTGGACCTCTATATGAGTTACTCTCACTACCAGTGGAAATCTGATGGTGTGTTAAGTTTAAAATGGATAGAAATTCCATGAATTCCTCCATTTATTTCAGAGGTACAGTTGATATAACAGGGGTCAGAGTTGTAAATTGACCAGAAAAACCTCTTGGCCTAATAGGATGGATCATGTTTACCTCCGTACTCCCTAGTGTTTGCCAGGACGTAATCGTAATTAGTAAGATCTTGTTTATTTTTACTGGTTAAATAAAATGTCAAATAAAGTGCTGTCTTTCTACCTGTCCTGGAGGGGCTGGGGGAGAGACGTCGTAGCTTGTGTCTGCCGAACGAGACCAGTTCACGGGACATGGTCCTCTTCACACCTCCCGGGCTCCAGACCGGGGTGTGTGTCCGAACCGGGCTGTGTGTCCGTCGGCGGAGAGAGTAGCGGCTGTTCAGGGTCATGTCTGCTGGGCTGGACCTCCGCTCGGATCCAGACTCACTGCAACACACAGGACAAGGTATGTGTCAGAGACAGGTAGGTGTGTGTGGTGTGTGTGAAAACATTCAGAAAAATATAGATTTGGCCAAAGGCAACATTACATGTTCACAGATACAAAATCAGGATAAAAAGAGACATATTCCAACATGCATTACCAGACGTAAGAGAATAGGTGTGATACAAGTAAAGACAACTCTGACTTCCCTTAATCCTCCTCTTTCTCACCTGCTAGCCGGCTTCCTGATAATCTTCATCCTACTCCTGAGTTTGAACCCTCCAGGGGAGGAGGAGGGCGGCACTATTATGCGTTGAGTTACAGATAGAGGGACACTGGACACCCCCTTGGCACCGTTCTCTTTCTCCGAGGTCCAACGAAACACAGACCCACGTCGGGCCCCTATCCCTCCTCCTGTACCAGTCTGCCCCCCTCCTCCAGACCCTGCTTTCCAGCGGTAGAGACTACTGAGGGAGGTGGAGGCACCTGCTGCCTTGCGCTGCTTGGCTAAAAGACTTGGGGATTTGGGTTTCTTGGATTCCCCCTTTCCCTTCTCTGGAGCTCTCTGAGGCAGAGCCAGGGCTTTGGGTGATAGGGGCTTCCGGGACAGCCTGGCCTGGCCACTTGCAGAAGACGACACCCAGGTGTACTTGGTGGTCTTAGGGACTGCGATGGATAGACTGAGCCTACGGGGAACCTTCTTGATGGGGGCAGAGGCTCTTCTACTAGGGAGCCCAGGATGGGAGACTGGGATGGGGGAAGAGGTGATGAGTTTGTCTGGGGGCTGGACCTCTGTTCTGGCCTGGCTGGGCCCAGCTCCTCCTGGCTGATGGCTGTTCACCCAAGTGAACTTGGAGTGTCTCTGGGGAGAGGATGTTGTCTGGAGCTGGGCTGGTGTGGAATTGGACATGGGGCTTAGTTGTCCTTGTAGGGCACTAGGGGAGGCAGAGAGAGGGGGTGAAAGAAGTAGAGGTGGGTCCGTATCGCTAGGGATGAGGTTGCCGGTGGTTGCATTGACAGTATGTTTACCTCCTGTGCTGGTTTTCTCAGAGTGATGAGGTCTGATATGCAGCTGAGCAGTGCTCTGGACCATGGTGGTAGTAACAGTAGATTTGTCTGAGACAGGGACACTTGTCAATTCTGTATTATTTTCTCCAGGGGCAGTGGCTTTCACAGGCAGTCCCATGCCCTTCTCTTCAGTGGTGGGCTGAAACTCATATTTAGTCTCTCTCTGCTGGTCATCTGGAGGTCCAGGCCCTGTTAGCCCAGAGAGTCCCAGCCAAGCGTCACCCCCAGGTCCTGTTCTCCCTCTGCCTGATTCAGTCTCTGACTCTATAGCTGTGGCTCCACTGCCTGTCACAGTTCTTCTCACTCCCCCTGTGAGTGCATACTGTTGGCCCCTTGGCCCTGTTAGATACCCAGACGTAGCATATTTTGTTCTATCCTTCTCTCCTCTAGCCAGGTCCTTATTGCTGTGGCTGGGCTGTGAGGTGCCTCTAGCATTAAGGGAGAGCAAGCCAGTAGAGGAGTTGGATTCTGCAGAAACTAACGGCTGCTCTAAAGAGTGCTTGGCAGTCTGTATAGTAGGTCTACTTTGCTGGGCTGAGCTGCTCTTGTTATTGAGGGAGTAGGTCTTCCTCCAGTGTCCCGCGGACTGGGGGGGGTAAGGCCCACCCCGGGAGGGGAATGTGGGGGTGAAAGATGAGCTGTGACCCATGCCTCGTGGCGGTGGCCTCGCTGGGTGCCACTGCCGGCCAGAAGTAGAAGGGACATCACCATGGACACTCTTGTGGTTGTTGATGAGACCTGTTAGATGACAGAACGAGGTTAAGAGGTAGCTGGAAAATGTGGTAAATTCAAGTTTAAAGGCGTGAATCTAGCTAGCCTCTACGTTCGGTCGTCCATATGTATAGGCAAGAATATAGTTAGTAACCTACGCGCCTGCTAGCGATAGCCAGCTAGCTAGGCATAAACAGATAACGTATTGGTTCGCAAAGCCAACACAGCATGCATACGTCTCAAATTGAATAGTTCAGTATCAGCTAGTTATTAAATATAATACACCAGATATGTTCACTGTACTGTAAACCACCAACTTACTTTGCAACAGATCGATTTGCCTTTTCAGCGCGTCTCTCTCCATGTTTACGTCCGAAGCTCAAATCGTCATCATGTAGCGCCACGAATATGTGTATTGCCGCGTTCAAAACAACTGGGACCTCGGAAAAAACTAGCTCCGACTGGGGAAATTCGATTTGAACGGTCATCAAACTTGGAATTTCAAGTCGGGAACTCGGGCCTCTTTCCTGACCTCCGGCTTTCGGACCCAAAGATCACTGGCGTGATGATTTTTGTCTCGTATTTTTCCGAGTTCCCAGTTGTTATGAACGGGGCATATGACGACACAACAGTGAAACGAAAGAGGAAGTGAAGTGACTCGCTAGATACCGAACAAATCTTGCCTACTCTCGTAAGAAGATTTACATTACAACTTACAAGGTAAACAATATTGACTAAAATTGTATCTATAGTACAGCATATGACTGAACATACAGCTTGTAGTAATTGGACTGATAGTTATTGCCCAATGCAATGGAGGAACTAAATAGCTGCGATCGAAGTTGGTTTGCACTTTGCTCAGTAGTCGCAGTTGGCAGCTGGCTTTCACTTTCTACGTGTGGTCTAATGCTGGTGTTATAATGGACTTTCTACGTGTTGTCTAATGCTGGTGTTATAATGGACTTTCTGTGGTGTGAGTAAGTTTACGTATGTGTTTATATAAGTACAGTGCATTCGGAAAGTATTCAGACCCCTTCCCTTTTTCCACATTGTTACGTTACAGTTACATGTTTTTATCTCCCTCTCAATTTACACACAATACCTCAATGATGAAGCAAAAACAGGTTTTTAGAAATATTTTGCCAATGCATATAAAAAATCAACAACATAAATATCACATTTACATAAGTGTTCAGAACCTTTACTCTGTACTTTGTTGAAGCACCTTTGGCAGTGATTACAGTCTCCAGTCTTCTTGGGTGTGACGCTACAAGCTTGGCACACCTGTATTTGGGGAGTTTCTCCCATTCTTCTCTGCAGATTTCCTCAAGCTCTGTCAGATTGGATGGGGAGTGTCGCTGCACAGCTATTTTCAGGTCTCCAGAGATGTTAGATCGTGTTCAAGTCTGGGCTCTGGCTTGGCCACTCAAGGACATTCAGAAACTCGTCCCGAAGTCACTCCTGTGTTGTCTTGGCTGTGTGCTTAGGTTCGTTGTCCTGTTGGAAGGTGAACCTTCACCCCAGTCTGAGGTCCTGAATGCTCTGGAGCAGGTTTTCAGGAAGAATCTCTCTGTACTTTGCTCTGTTAATATTTCCCTTGATCCTGACTAGTCTCCCAGTTCCTGCCACTGAAAAACATACCCACAGCACAATGGCAAATTCCAAGCAGGCTGTCATGTACCTTTTACTGAGGAGTGGCTTCCGTCTTGCCACTCTACCATAAAGTCCTGATTAGTGGAGTGCTGCAGAGATGGTTGTCCTTCTGGAACCTTCTCCCATCTCCACAGAGGAACTCTGGAGCTCTGTCAAAGTGACAAGGCTCTTCTCCCCTGATTACTCAGTTTGGCCGGGCAGCCAGCTCTAGGAAGAGTCTTGATGGTTCCAAACTTCTTCCATTTAAGAATGATGGAGGCCACTGTATTCTTGGGGACCTTCAATGCTGCAGACATTTTTTGGTACCCTTCTCCAGATCTGTGCCTCGACACAATCCTGTTTCGGCGGTCTACAGACAATTCCTTCGGCCTCATGGCTTGTTTTTTTCTCTGACATGCACTGTCAACTGTAGGACCTTATATATAGACAGGCGTGTGCCTTTCCAAGCCATGTCCGATCAACTGAATTTACAACAGGTGGACTCCAATCAAGTTGTAGAAACATCTCAAGGATGATCAATGAAAACAGGATGTGAGGACAGACGAAGGGAGGCGAGAAGCAAGTACAGGGACATTTAATAAACAACATGAAACCGAACATGGATCTGGACAGGGAAAACAGAAACAACAATAATGCTGACACGGGGAACAAACTGAGGAACAGAAAGATCTAGACAGGGCAATCAACAAATTGACGGAGTCCAATGAGCGCTGATGCGCGTAATGATTGGCAGCTTGGCGCCCTTGAGCACCAGAGAGGGGGAGCGGGAGCAGGCGTGACACAGGATGCATCCAATCTTCATTTTGAGTCTCATAGCAAAGGGTCTGAATACTTATGCAAATAAGGTATTTCTGTTTTCATTTTGTCATTATGGGGTATTGTGTGTATATTGATGAGGAACACATGTAATACATTTTATTATAAGGCTGTAACTTAACAAAATATGGAAAAAGTGAAGGGATCTGAATACTTTGTGTGTGTGTGTGTGTGTAACAGCATGCGGAACATCCTATGCCTTGCACAGTCATTAAAAACAAAATATACATCTTCACATGTTATGGCCATTTCTATTCAAACCCTGTTTCTTCCCTGCATCAGCCATGGACACATGTGATGTGAAGATGTACTACATCATCATAGAGAAACAAATGTTGCCCATCAATGCTGGCCACATCTGTTACATCCAGGAGAGCAGGTACATGTCAAGGCTTAGCAGATCTGAATGTCTGCAGGAATTGCCTGTCATTTGTATGGGCTCCAGATATTACAGGTTCCTGAAGGTAAACCACCTAAAACCAGTGACTGCTAAGGAGGCAGAGCTGCTGCAAGCCCTAGGAGAGGACTCAGAGAGACTGAAGTGGTATTTAGAGAGGGATGCTTTGGCTACAGCCCTGGGTTTAACTAAGGATACACCTGTCACTGTGGAGTTGGATGGGAAGTGGCTGCAGGGAATTGTACGGTACATTGGAAGGTTGACAGAGCCAAAGTTCACAGACCCCATCGTAGGAACCTTCTTTGGCATCGAACTACAGGTAGCGTTTGCAAATTGTGTATGTTCATACATGTATTATTCTGTTGGAAATGTGTTATTCTACATATCACATGGATATCTACCGGGTTATTCATATGTCCTCTGAATTCCTCATAGGGAGAAGACAAAGGAAAGGGACCAACAGATGGGACATATCTGTCAAAAACCCTATTCTCCTGCAAGAAAGACTGTGGGATTTTTGCTCCATTTTCCAGAGTGAAACCCATGTTTTCCAAACCCAAATTGGTGTCCAAGTGTCTGACCTTTCCAGCAGCCCAGCTGGCCACGCAACCGTCGTCCCAACAGGCCCACCATCAGCCCCTCTCCACCGGAGACAGAGTCACCTTCTTCATGGACGAGGACATCCTCCATGGGATGGTGATGGATCTGGAGGAGAAGGAGGGCAAGACCTTAGTCATCATCTCTACTGTGAGTGCAGAATGATTGGCCGATAGAGCTGTGAGATGTGGCCTATAGCAGGGGAGTAATTTGGCTTTTGGGGTGTGACGGGTGTGTTTCCTGTGTTTGCAGGACCGGGATGAGAAGATCACCCTACCGCTGGACAGCGTCATCAAAGGGGACCTGCTTCAACAGGGTGTGTGTGTTTGTGTGTCTGTCTGTGCATAATTGTAATAAACCGTGCGCAAATATATTTTTTGATGCCATTGTTTGGGTTTTTGTGTTGACCACAGAGCCTGAGCCTATGGAGACTGATAAGGCCGTTATGTCTATGGAGGAGGTTCACCCCTTGGGGCTTGGTGTTGACTCTCTAGTGGAGGTGACTCTGGCTATAGGACCTGGCTATGGAACCATCCGCTGGATAGGCACTTTGCCTGGGCAGATAGGAACCTACGCTGGACTGGAGCTGGTACACTGTCTCAACACTGGCCTCTAATGTTCACATGATGCACTGCATGGACCCTGTCTCTGGCTAGAGAGCAATTCATTGTTCCGTTTAATCTCAAACGTCAACTACTCTCCACTTCACTCCCTCTGTCTCTGTGTCTCTGTGTCTCTGTGTCTCTCTCTCTGTCTCTCACTGTCTCACTGTCTCTGTCTCTCTCTCTGTGAGTCTCTCTCTGTGTCTCTCTCTGTGTCTCTCTGTCTCTCACTGTCTCTGTCTCTCTCTCTCTGTGTCAGTCTCGCTCTCTGTCTCTCTCTGTCTCTCTGTGTGTCTCTCTGTCTCTGTCTCTCTCTCTGTGTGTCTCTCACTGTCTCTGTCTCTCTCTCTCTCTGTGAGTCCCTCTGTCTCTCTGTGTCTCTGTCTCTCTCCATGTCTCTGTCTCTCTCTCTCTCTGTCTCTCTCTGTCTTTCTGTCTCTCTCTATCTCTCTCTCTCTCTCTGTCTCTCTCTCTGTGTCTCTCTCTGTGTGTCTGTGTCTCTCTGTGTCTGTCTCTCTCTCTGTCTCTCTCTCTTTCTCTCTCTGTGTCTCTGTCTCTCTGTGTCTCGGTCTCTCTCTGTGTCTCTCTCTTTCTCTGTGTCTCTGTCTCTCTCTCTGTGCGTCTGTCTCTCTCTCTCTCTCTCTCTGTGTCTCTCTCTGTGTCTCGGTCTCTCTCTGTGTCTCTGTCTCTCTCTGTGTCTCTCTGTCTCTGTGTCTCTCTCTATGTGTCTCTGTCTCTCTCTCCCTGTGTGTCTGTGTCTCTCTCTCCCTGTGTCTCTGTCTCTCTGTGTCTCTGTCTCTGTGTCTGTCTCTCTCTCGCTCTGTGTCTCTGCCTCTCTCTGTCTGTGTCTCTGTCTTTCTCTGTCTGTGTCTCTGTCTCTCTCTCTCTCTCTCTCTGTCTCTGTGTCTCTGTGTCTCTGTCTCTCTCTCGCTCTGTGTCTCTGCATCTCTCTGTCTCTCTCTCTCTCTCTCTCTGTGTATCTGTGTCTCTGTCTCTCTGTGTCTGTCTTTCTCTGTCTCTCTCTCTCTGTCTCTCTGTCTCTGTCACTCCCTCTAGGAGGATGGGTACACTGGGGTTAGTAATGGTACCTTTAAAGACCATCGGTTCTTCAGATGTCTTCCTAGACAAGGTCTCTTCGTCAAGCTTCTATCCTGCCGGCCTGACTCCCGCTTCCAGGGGGCATCAGCCAATGTCCTTCAAGGTGAAAGAAACTGCCTCTTGGAACAAAGATCATTACAGCCAATCACAAAACAAGCTTTTTTTTGTTTGCTTGGTTGAGCTTGCCTGACGCAATTAACAAATTCCCACAACTGCAAAAACTGCCCATTAGGCACCCCAGGCAGACTCAAGGATTTCAAATAGTATTTGTACCCAGGTTTGGTCTGTGTGTGACTAGAACTCTTTGACATGTGTGTTTTGTACTCACTCAGAGAGACAGGCGTTGCGCAGCCCTGGGGCGCTCCCCTCCTCCCCCATCGCCTCTGACCAGGTCGAGAGGATGCTGATTGGTCGAATGAAGGGGATCCAGGGCCATATAAACTCTTGCTACATGGACTCCGCCCTCTTCAGGTGAATATGATGAAGATGATGACAATATATATTGTTTATAAAGAGGAAATTAAATGATAGGCACACTAACAGCTCCTCCCTGCTCCTATAAAACACACTCTCGCTCTGTCTCACTCGCTCTGTCTCACTCTCGCTCTGTCTCACTCTCGCTCTGTCTCACACTCGCTCTGTCTCACACTCGCTCTGTCTCACACTCGCTCTGTCTCACTCTCGCTCTGTCTCACACTCGCTCTGTCTCAAACTCGCTCTGTCTCACACTCGCTCTCTCACACTCGCTCTGTCTCACTCTCGCTCTGTC
This sequence comes from Oncorhynchus mykiss, assembly GCF_057628025.1. Taxonomy (NCBI): domain Eukaryota; kingdom Metazoa; phylum Chordata; class Actinopteri; order Salmoniformes; family Salmonidae; genus Oncorhynchus; species Oncorhynchus mykiss. Next base: position 84,380,612 of record NC_143026.1, read on the forward strand.
TCACTCTCGCTCTGTCTCACTCTCGCTCTGTTTCACTCTCGCTCTGTCTCACACTCGCTCTGTCTCACTCGCTCTCTGTCTCACTCACTCGCTCTGTCTCTCACTCACTCGCTCGCTCTTTGTCTCTCACTCACTCGCTCTGTCTCTCACTCACTCACTCGCTCTTTGTCTCTCACTCACTCGCTCTGTCTCTCACTCGCTCTGTCTCTCACTCGCTCTGTCTCTCACTCACTCGCTCTGTCTCTCACTCACTCGCTCTGTCTGTCTCTCACTCGCTCTGTCTCTCTCTCGCTCTGTCTCTCTCTCGCTCTGTCTCGCTCTCGCTCTGTCTCGCTCTCGCTTTGTCTCACTCTCGCTCTGTCTCACACTCGCTGTGTCTCACTCGCTGTGTCTCACTCGCTCTGTCTCACTCGCTCTGTCTCACTCGCTCTGTCTCACTCACTCGCTCTGTCTCACTCACTCGCTCTGTCTCACTCGCTCTCGCTCTGTCTCGCTCTCTCACTCTCGCTCTCTCACTCTCGCTCTGTCTCGCTCTCTCACTCTCGCTCTGTCTCACTCTCTCTTTGTCTCACTATTGCTCTGTCTCACTCTCGCTCTGTGTCACTCTCGCTCTATCTCACTCGCTCTGTCTCACTCTCGCTCTGTCTCACTCTCGCTCTGTCTCACTCTCGCTCTGTCTCACTCGCTCGCTCTGTCTCTCTCTCGCTCTGTCTCTCTCTCGCTCTGTCTCTCTCTCGCTCTGTCTCTCTCTCGCTCTGTCTCTCTCTCGCTCTGTCTCTCTCTCGCTCTGTCTCTCTCGCTCTGTCTCTCTCTCGCTCTCTCGCTCTCTCACTCTCGCTCTGTCTCTCTCGCTCTGTCTCTCTCTGTCTCACTCTCGCTCTGTCTCTCGCTCGCTCTGTCTCTCTCTCGCTCTGTCTCTCTCGCTCTGTCTCTCTCGCTCTCTGCTTCGCTCTGTCTCTCTCTCGCTCTCTCACTCTCGCTCTGTCTCTCTCGCTCTGTCTCTCTCGCTCTGTCTCACTCTCGCTCTGTCTCACTCTCGCTCTGTCTCACTCTCGCTCTGTCTCTCGCTCGCTCTGTCTCTCTCTCGCTCTGTCTCTCTCTCACTCTGTCTCTCTCTCGCTCTCTGTCTCGCTCTGTCTCTCTCGCTCTCTGTCTCTGTGTCTCACTCGCTGTGTCTCGCTCTGTCTGTCTCTCTCTCGCTCTGTCTCACTCGCTCTGTCTCACTCGCTCTGTCTCACTCGCTCTGTCTCACTCGCTCTGTCTCACACTCGCTCTGTCTCACGCTCGCTCTGTCTCACTCTCGCTCTGTCTCACACTCGCTCTGTCTCACACTCGCTCTGTCTCACTCTCGCTCTCTCACTCTCGCTCGCTCTGTCTCTCTCGCTCTGTCTCTCTCTCGCTCTGTCTCTCTCTCGCTCTGTCTCTCTCTCGCACTCTCGCTCTTTCACTCTCGCTCTCTCACTCTCGCTCTGTCTCACTCTCGCTCTGGCTCTCTCGCTCTGTCTCTTTCTCGCTCTCTCTCACACTCGCTCTGTCTCACACTCGCTCTGTCTCGCTCGCTCTGTCTCGCTCGCTCTGTCTCACTCGCTCCTTCTCACTCGCTCTGTCTCACTCACTCGCTCTGTCTCACTCACTCGCTCTGTCTCACTCGCTCTGTCTCACTCGCTCTCGCTCTGTCTCGCTCTCTCACTCTCGCTCTCTCACTCTCGCTCTGTCTCGCTCTCTCACTCTCGCTCTGTCTCACTCTCTCTTTGTCTCACTATTGCTCTGTCTCACTCTCGCTCTGTCTCACTCTCTCGCTCTGTCTCACTCTCGCTCTGTCTCACTCTCTCGCTCTGTCTCACTCTCGCTCTGTCTCACTCGCTCTCGCTCTGTCTCGCTCTCTCACTCTCGCTCTCTCACTCTCGCTCTGTCTCGCTCTCTCACTCTCGCTCTGTCTCACTCTCTCTTTGTCTCACTATTGCTCTGTCTCACTCTCGCTCTGTCTCACTCTCTCGCTCTGTCTCACTCTCGCTCTGTCTCACTCTCTCGCTCTGTCTCACTCTCGCTCTGTCTCACTCTCTCGCTCTGTCTCACTCTCGCTCTGTCTCACTCTCGCTCTGTCTCACTCTCGCTCTGTCTCACTCGCTCGCTCTGTCTCTCTCGCTCTGTCTCTCTCTCGCTCTGTCTCTCTCTCGCTCTGTCTCACTCTCGCTTTGTCTCACTCGCTCTGTCTCACTCGCTCTGTCTCACTCGCTCTGTCTCACTCGCTCTCGCTCTGTCTCGCTCTCTCACTCTCGCTCTCTCACTCTTGCTCTGTCTCGCTCTCTCACTCTCGCTCTGTGTCTCACTCGCTCTGTCTCACTCTCTCTCTGTCTCACTATTGCTCTGTCTCACTCTCGCTCTGTGTCACTCTCGCTCTGTCTCACTCGCTCTGTCTCACTCTCTCGCTCTGTCTCACTCTCTCGCTCTGTCTCACTCTCTCGCTCTGTCTCACTCTCTCGCTCTGTCTCACTCTCGCTCTGTCTCACTCTCGCTCTGTCTCACTCTCGCTCTGTCTCACTCTCGCTCTGTCTCACTCTCGCTCTGTCTCACTCGCTCGCTCTGTCTCTCTCTCGCTCTGTCTCTCGCTCGCTCTGTCTCTCTCTCGCTCTGTCTCTCTCTCGCTCTGTCTCTCTCTCGCTCTCTCTCGCTCCCTCTCTCGCTCTCTCACTCTCGCTCTGTCTCTCTCTCGCTCTGTCTCTCTCTCGCTCTGTCTCTCTCTCGCTCTGTCTCACTCGCTCTGTCTCACTCGCTCTGTCTCACTCGCTCTGTCTCGCTCTGTCTCGCTCTGTCTCTCACTCACTCGCTCTGTCTCTCACTCACTCGCTCTGTCTCTCACTCACTCGCTCTGTCTCTCACTCACTCGCTCTGTCTCACTCGCTCTGTCTCACTCGCTCTCGCTCTGTCTCGCTCTCTCACTCTCGCTCTTTCACTCTTGCTCTGTCTCGCTCTCTCACTCTCGCTCTGTCTCACTCTCGCTCTGTCTCACTCTCGCTCTGTCTCACTATTGCTCTGTCTCTCTCTCGCTCTGTCTCTCTCGCTCTGTCTCACTCGCTCTGTCTCACTCGCTCTGTCTCACTCGCTCTGTCTCGCTCTGTCTCTCACTCACTCGCTCTGTCTCTCACTCACTCGCTCTGTCTCTCACTCACTCGCTCTGTCTCACTCGCTCTGTCTCACTCGCTCTGTCTCGCTCGCTCTGTCTCGCTCGCTCTGTCTCTCTCGCTCTGTCTCTCTCTCGCTCTGTCTCTCTCTCGCTCTGTCTCTCTCTCGCTCTGTCTCACTCTCGCTCTGTCTCACTCTCGCTCTGTCTCACTCTCGCTCTGTCTCACTCGCTCTGTCTCACTCGCTCTTTCTCACTTGCTCTCTCTCGCTCTTTCTGTCTCTCTCTCTCGCTCTGTCTCACTCGCTCTCTGTCTCACTCGCTCTGTCTCGCTCTCTGTCTTGCTCTCTGTCTCACTCGCTCTGTCTCGTTCACTCTCTCTGTCTCGCTCTCTCTCTCCCACTCTGTCTCTCGCTCTGTCTATCTCTCACTTGCTCTCTGTCTTGCTCTCTGTCTCTCTCACTCGCACTGTCTCGCTCTCTTGCTCTCTCACTTGCTCTGTCTCACTCTCTGTCTTGCGCTCTCTCTCACTCTCCCTTGCTCTCTGTCTTGCTCTCTGTCTCTCTCACTCACACTCGCACTGTCTCGCTCTCTCGCTCTCTGTCTGTCTCTCTCACTCTCTCTATATCTCTCACTCTCTCTATATCTCTCACTCTCTCTATATCTCTCACTCTGTCTGTCTCTCACTCTCTCTATATCTCTCTCTCTCCAGTCTGTTCTCCTGTTCCTCAGTGTTGGACTCCCTGCTGTTTAAGTCAATAGAGCCTAGGGATGCCCCCATCCAGAGTACCCTGCTACATGACATCGTCAACCCGCTCCGCAGGTCAGCCAGCGCGCGTGTGTGTGTGTGTGTGTGTGTGTGTGTGTGCGCTTAGGAGGTGTAGTAATTGTAGGCTTGGGGGTGCTAATACATGTTTTGCATGTGTGTATTGATGTCTACGTGCAGTGAAGGTTTTGTGGAAGGGAGACACATTATGAAGCTTCGTCAGCAGCTGCAGGAGCTTGGATACTGCCACACATTCACCACAGAGGAGAAAGGTGAACAAACATCTGCCTTACTGCTATAGGCTTTCTAACAGGACAGTCGCAACTGTAAATGAACTAGACTTAATAGGGTGATTTTTAAAAGGACTGAGTGTGTCTGTGTGTGGTTGTGTTCTTGTTCAGATCCAGAAGAGTTTCTTACCCTCATTATGCACCATATTTTCTGTCTGGATCCTCTCCTCAAACTGTAAGAATACCTTACTCTAATCTATGTTCTATTTGAATTGTAATGTAGCTTTGCACTACACCAATGTAATACATACTTGATTACCAGACTTGACCTGTTTATAAAGAAATGTAAAGACTAGACCTGGTTATAAAGAAATGTAAAGACTAGACCTGGTTATAAAGAAATCTAAAGACTAGGCCTGGTTATAAAGAAATCTAAAGACTAGACCTGGTTATAAAGAAATCTAAAGACTAGACCTGGTTATAAAGAAATCTAAAGACTAGACCTGGTTATAAAGAAATCTAAAGACTAGACCTGGTTATAAAGAAATGTAAAGACTAGACCTGGTTATAAAGAAATGTAAAGACTAGACCTGGTTATAAAGAAATGTAAAGACTAGACCTGGTTATAAAGAAATGTAAAGACTAGACCTGGTTATAAAGAAATGTAAAGACTAGACCTGGTTATAAAGAAATCTAAAGACTAGACCTGGTTATAAAGAAATCTAAAGACTAGACCTGGTTATAAAGAAATCTAAAGACTAGACCTGGTTATAAAGAAATGTAAAGACTAGACCTGGTTATAAAGAAATGTAAAGACTAGACCTGGTTATAAAGAAATGTAAAGACTAGACCTGGTTATAAAGAAATGTAAAGACTAGACCTGGTTATAAAGAAATCTAAAGACTAGACCTGGTTATAAAGAAATGTAAAGACTAGACCTGGTTATAAAGAAATCTAAAGACTAGACCTGGTTATAAAGAAATCTAAAGACTAGACCTGGTTATAAAGAAATCTAAAGACTAGACCTGGTTATAAAGAAATCTAAAGACTAGACCTGGTTATAAAGAAATCTAAAGACTAGACCTGGTTATAAAGAAATCTAAAGACTAGACCTGGTTATAAAGAAATCTAAAGACTAGACCTGGTTATAAAGAAATCTAAAGACTAGACCTGTTGTCTCCAGGTCAGCAGGGGGAAAGGTCCAGGACAGTTACTGTTATCAAATCTTCCTGGATAACAACCACAGCCTGGTTCTGCCTACAGTCCAACACCTGCTGGAACACTCCTTCCACAGCGCAGGACTCAAACTGGCAGAGGTAGGGGTGTGTGGGTGGGTTTGTGTGGGTGGGTGGGTTTGTGTGTGTGGGTTTGTGTGGGTGGGTTTGTTTGTGGGTGTGTGGGTGGGTGTGGGTGGGTGTGTGTGGGTGGGTTTGTGTGGGTGCACAGTACTCGCTCACTATGCTCATTCTCATTTATCTAAAATTCCTCTAGATGGCGCTGTTTGATAAGTCTTCTGCTACAACTGAACTAATGTGTGTTTATGACTACTAGACTATACAACGGTCTCCAGATTGGTAGTCTACTGTAATCAGTGGTTGTGTAGTGACTGTATGTCTCTTCCTCTCCTTCTAGGTGCCGTCTTGTCTGATCCTCCAGATGCCTCGCTTTGGGAAGAAGTTCAAGATGTTTCAGAAGATTATCCCTTCACTGGAGCTGGACATTACTGACCTCCTCTCTGAAGGTAGATCACACACCACACACACACACACACACACACACACACACACACACATTGCCACTCAAGGATACACCATATATCTGTGCAGAGATGTGACGTGGTGTGTGTTCAGGTCCCCAGCAGTGTGTGTTGTGTGGTCAGCTGGCATATGAGGAGTGTGTGGACTGCTTCAGAGACCCAGTCTTCAGCAGGACAGGATTTAAAGTGTTCTGCAGGACCTGCTCCTCTCAGGTAGGGCGTAAGGACAGACTGACACACTCCACTCTGTGTGTGTACCTGTCATAGTGTTGTGTGTCATTATACGTGTATTAGATCATACTACATTGCAGTCGGAGTACACAGAATCAGTGATCTACAAATCGCTTTGCATCCCAAATAATTACTCTATATTTGATTAGGATTAGTGATTCTGCACCTCTGTCTCCTTCTTCAGGTGCACTCTCACCCCGAGCGGCTGTCCCACAGCCCCTCCCCCCTGCAGCTCCCTGAGGGTTACCCCGCCCCCACTACCCTCCGAGCCCCTCACCCTGCCCCACCCAGAGAGAGACTGGAGCTGTTTGCAGTGCTGTGCATAGAGACCAGTCACTATGTCTCCTTCATCAAACATGGACCAAACAGCACAGACTGGATCTTCTTTGACAGCATGGCTGACAGACATGGTGAGGTTGTGTGGAAAACCATCCTTGTTTCCTCCATTCCTTTCAAACCTCATTGGAGGTCAGAAGGAAGCACCTTGGGTCCTTTCCTCCAATACGCATTGAGAGGAATAGAGGAAACAAGGATGGCAGAAGCAAGGATTTGACGGCTAGTAATGTTTTCAGACACCAACAGTGGGTTTGAATTTTCTCTGTCCCGCTCTCTGTCTCACTCTCTGTCTCACTCTCTGTCTTTGTCTCATTCTCTGTCTTTGTCTCATTCTGTCTTTGTCTTATTCTCTCTCATTCTCTCTCATTTTCTGTCTCATTCTCTATCTCTCTCTGTCTCATTCTCTGTCTCATTTTCTGTCTCATTCTGTCTTTGTCTCATTCTCTGACTTTGTCTTATTCTTTGTCTCATTCTCTCTCTGTCTCATTCTCTCTCTCTGTCTCATTCTCAATTCAAGGGGCTTTATTGGCATGGGAAACGTGTTAACATTGCCAAAGCAAGTGAGGTAGATAATATACAAAAGTGAAATAAACAATAAAAATTTACATTTCTCTCTGTCTCATTCTCTGTCTCATTCTCTCTCTCTGTCTCATTCTCTGTCTCATTCTCTGTCTCTCTCTCATTCTCTCTCTCTCTCTCTCTCTCTCTCATTCTCTGTCTCTCTCTCTCTCATTCTCTGTCTCTCTCATTATCTCTCTCTCTCTCATTCTCTGTCTCATTCTCTCGCTCATTCTCTCTCTCTCTCTCTCTCTCTCTCTCTCTCTCATTCTATGTCTCTGTCTCATTCTCTGTCTCATTCTCTGTCTCTGTCTCTTTCTCATTCTCTCTCTCATTCTCTGTCTCTGTCTCATTCTCTCTCTCATTCTCTGTCTCTGTCTCATTCTCTCTCTCATTCTCTGTCTCTGTCTCATTCTCTGTCTCATTCTCTCTCTCATTCTCTGTCTCATTCTCTGTCTCTGTCTCATTCTCTCTCTCTCATACTCTGTCTCATTTTCTCTCTCTCTCATTCTCTCTCTCTGTCTCATTCTCTGTCTCATTCTCTGTCTCATTCTCTGTCTCTGTCTCTCTCTCATTCTCTGCCTCTGTCTCATTCTCTGTCTCTGTCTCATTCTCTGTCTCTCTCATTCTCTCTCTCTGTCTCATTCTCTGTCTCTGTCTCATTCTCTCTCTCTCTCTCATACTCTGTCTCATTTTCTCTCTCTCTCTCTCTCTCTCTCTCTCATTTTCTCTCTCTCATGTTCGCTCTCTCTCTCATTCTCTGTCTGTCTCATTCTCTCTCTCTCATTCTCTCTCTCATTCTCTGTCTCTGTCTCATTCGCTGTCTTTCTCTCTTTCTGTGTGTGTTTCAGGAGAGAGGGATGGCTTCAACATTCCCCAGGTGGAGGCATGTCCAGAGGTTGGCATGTACCTGGTCATGTCACCCGCCGAGCTGGCCAATCAGGTGCCTCGGGACATGAAGGGCGTGGCTAAGCGTCTGTTCTGTGATGCCTACATGTACCTGTACCAGAGTACCAGCATCAGCCTCTACCGCTGACAGAAGGCAGGACCACATGGGTAATTCCACACCTCAAATTTGAGCGTTGTACAACTATTGTACTACTTGTCTATAAGTAAAAATGGATGGGACCTCTGTTCACTGCTTATACTGTCCAAATGGCCCAAATGTTATAGTGCCTTATGATATTGTGTGTGTGAGAGTGATATATGTGTTTGGACAAACCTACTCATTCAAGGGTTTTTATTTTTTATGTTCTACATTGTAGAGCAATAGTGAAGACAACACAATGAAATAACACATGGAATCATGTAGTAACCAAAAAAGTGTTAAACAAATCAAAATATATTTTAGATTCTTCAAAGTAGCCACCCTTTGCCTTGATGAAAGCATTCACCTGGAATGCTTTTCCAGCAGTCTTAAAGGAGTTCCCTGCTTTTCCTTCACTCTGCGGTCCAACTCATCCCAAACCATCTCAATTGGGTTGAGGTTGGGTGATTGCGGAGGCCAGGTCATCTGATGCAGCACTCCATCACTCTCCTTCTTGGTCAAATAGCCCTTACACAGCCTGGAGGTGTGTTGGGTCATTGTCCTGTTGAAAAACAAATGATAGTCCCACTAAGCACAAACCAGATGGGATGGCGTATCGCTGCAGAATGCTGTGGTAGTCATGCTGGTTAAGTGTGCCTTGAATTCTAAATAAATCACAGACAGTATCACCAGCAATGCACCATCACACCTCCTCCACGGTGGGAACCACACATGCAGAGATCATCTGTTCACCTACTCTGCGTCTCACAAAGACACGGCGGTTGGAACTAAAAATCTCAAATTTGGACTCATCAAACCAAAGGACAGATTTCCACTGGTTTAATGTTCATTGCTTATGTTTCTTGGCCTGAGCAAGTCTCTTCTTATTATTGGTGTCCTTTAATAGTGATTTCTTTGCAGTAATTCGACCATGATGGCCTGAGTCACGTAATCTCCTCTGAACAGTTGATGTTGAGATGTGTCTGTTACTTGAACTCTGTGAAGCATTTATTTGGGCTGCAATCTGAGGTGCTGTTAACTCTAATGAACTTATCCTCTACAGCAGAGGTAACTCTGGGTCTTCCTTCCCTGTGGTGGTCCTCATGAGAGCCAGTTTCATCATAGCTCTTGATGGTTTTTTGTGTTCTACATTGTAGAAGAAACTTTCAAAGTTCTTGACATTTTCCACATTGACTGACCTTCATGTCATGATGGACTGTCATTTCTCTTTGCTTATTTGAGCTGTTCTTGCCATAATATGGACTTGGTCTTTTACCAAATAGTATTGTCTTCTGTATACCACCCCTACCTTGTCACAACACAGCTGACTGGCTCAAACGCATTAAGAGGGAAATAAATTCCACAAATGAACTCTTAACAGCTGTTAATTGAAATGCATTCCAGGTGGCTACCTCATAATGCTGGTTGAGAGAATGCCAAGAGTGTGCAAAGCTGTCATCAAGGCAAAGGGTGGCTACTTTGAAGAATATAAAATATATTTGGATTTGTTAACACTTTTTTGGTTACTACATGATTCCATATGTGTTGTTTCATAGTTTTGATGTCTTCACTATTATTCTACAATGTAGAACATTGTAAAAAATAAAGAAAAACCCTTGAATGAGTAGGTGTGTCCAAACTTTTGACTGTTGATATATATATAAAAAAATGGAAACGTATGACTTCCATAGGCCTTCTAAAAGCCAAAGATATGTTCACTTTATGTAAAAAGTATTGGGGTGAATTATAGTGCCCTTTCTCCTCTTGTAAATGCATCCAAATAATCAGAAAATATATAATATTTGTACTTTCTGATAAAGTGCCGTATCAAAGTCAAGAATTCCAACGTTTTTCAAATAAATGTGTACCTCACCCCTCTGTACTTTTATTATACTGTGCAATATCATGGGGGTCCAGGGTTAATGGATAGGACTACTGATCAGATAGGGAAAGGAGGGTTGCAGCTGGCCAGTTAGATGATTTTTGACCTCTTTGTGTTTGTTTTTATTTGCACTGGGTGACTTGTTTTGGATGTAGAACGTTAGACTTTATAATTTTTTTGACATTACTATTCCAGGGGAGGTTATGCTGTTTATACAATAATTTGTATAATTGTAAATGTAATACTTGGAAGTTGGAATGTATAAGAATCTATCTTAATATTTACCGCTGACTGTCTTTAAGATAGGTTAGATCCTTTTGTAGAACTTGACAATGTGATTATTTGCACTTTACTGACTTTATTTGTTGTTGTTTTACTATAATTTTTAGAACTATGCCTTCGTATTGGTAGCTATGCATATCTTAGAATTATTTCCCTGAGGTTTTCTGATTATTGTAATATTTACAAAAAAGGCTAAAAGGAATGAATTTGAATATTTGCATGTGTACGCTATGAAATGCTACAGTATATACAAGTGTGTTAGTGCAAGTATGTCCTTACTTGTATGTTTGTAGGCCACTGTCCCTTTCACTATCTGAATTGGCACAGAATTATTCTCTCTCATCCCTTTTCTCTTTTCCATCTTTCACTTAGCATCGGGCAGAAAAGGGAGCGCCTCAAAGCTGAATAAATCAACAGTGATAACATCTTCTCACCACTTCATATTCCTAATGTGATCAGAGGGAGATGAGAGAGGGTCAGAGAGAGAGATAGAATCACTTAGAGGTAGGGACAGAGGCTGGGGGGCGGGGGCATTGCTTTTGGAAGGCTGTTGGAGCACTTTTCTTTAGGAAGTGGGTTAACTAAGGAGATCATTTGATCTGATAAACATTAACACAGGAGCAGCATACTATTTAGCCTCAATCTATATGAAATAATAAACATGTTTGTTATATCTCTGTGCTCAAAAGGTTATTCTGAGGTGAGCCTCTGGCGTACGACTGGGCTACATCCCAAATGGCACCCTGTTTCGTATAAAGTGCACTACTTTTGACCAGAGTACTACATACTGTAGGGAATGGGGTGTGATTTGGGATACATCTGGGCTTACACAAGGCAGGTATTGATGTACAGAAAATCACATCTCTTTGACATTTATAGAGCCAATTTATATGGAATTGCCAATTTTCTAACTTCCCCCTTTTCTACTCTGTGAGGTCATTATGGTGCAAAATGAAAGAAATTAAACCCTTTTCTACTCTGTGAGGTCATTATGGTGCAAAATGAAAGGAATTAAACCCTTTTCTACTCTGTGAGGTCATTATGGTGCAAAATGAAAGGAATTAAACCCTTTTCTACTCTGTGAGGTCATTATGGTGCAAAATGAAAGAAATTAAACCCTTTTCTACTCTGTGAGGTGATTATGGTGCAAAATGAAAGGAATTAAACCCTTTTCTACTCTGTGAGGTCATTATGGTGCAAAATGAAAGAAATTAAACCCTTTTCTACTCTGTGAGGTCATTATGGTGCAAAATGAAAGAAATTAAACCCTTTTCTACTCTGTGAGGTCATTATGGTGCAAAATGAAAGAAATTAAACCCTTTTCTACTCTGTGAGGTCATTATGGTGCAAAATGAAAGGAATTAAACCCTTTTCTACTCTGTGAGGTCATTATGGTGCAAAATGAAAGAAATTAAACCCTTTTCTACTCTGTGAGGTCATTATGGTGCAAAATGAAAGAAATTAAACCCTTTTCTACTCTGTGAGGTCATTATGGTGCAAAATGAAAGAAATTAAACCCTTTTCTACTCTGTGAGGTCATTATGGTGCAAAATGAAAAAAATTAAACCCTTTTCTACTCTGTGAGGTCATTATGGTGCAAAATGAAAGGAATTAAACCCTTTTCTACTCTGTGAGGTCATTATGGTGCAAAATGAAAGAAATTAAACCCTTTTCTACTCTGTGAGGTCATTATGGTGCAAAATGAAAGAAATTAAACCCTTTTCTACTCTGTGAGGTCATTATGGTGCAAAATGAAAGAAATTAAACCCTTTTCTACTCTGAGGTCATTATGGTGCAAAATGAAAGGAATTAAACCCTTTTCTACTCTGTGAGGTCATTATGGTGCAAAATGAAAGAAATTAAACCCTTTTCTACTCTGTGAGGTCATTATGGTGCAAAATGAAAGAAATTAAACCCTTTTCTACTCTGTGAGATTATTATGGAGCAAATTGAAAGGAATTAAACCCTTTTCTACTCTGTGAGGTCATTATGGTGCAAAATGAAAGGAATTAAACCCTTTTCTACTCTGTGAGGTCATTATGGTGCAAAATGAAAGGAATTAAACCCTTTTCTACTCTGTGAGGTCATTATGGTGCAAAATGAAAGGAATTAAACCCTTTTCTACTCTGTGAGGTCATTATGGTGCAAAATGAAAGAAATTAAACCCTTTTCTACTCTGTGAGGTCATTATGGTGCAAAATGAAAGGAATTAATCCCTTTTCTACTCTGTGAGGTCATTATGGTGCAAAATGAAAGGAATTAAACCCTTTTCTACTCTGTGAGGTCATTATGGTGCAAAATGAAAGAAATTAAACCCTTTTCTACTCTGTGAGGTCATTATGGTGCAAAATGAAAGAAATTAAACCCTTTTCTACTCTGTGAGGTCATTATGGTGCAAAATGAAAGAAATTAAACCCTTTTCTACTCTGTGAGGTCATTATGGTGCAAAATGAAAGAAATTAAACCCTTTTCTACTCTGTGAGGTCATTATGGTGCAAAATGAAAGGAATTAAACCCTTTTCTACTCTGTGAGGTCATTATGGTGCAAAATGAAAGGAATTAAACCCTTTTCTACTCTGTGAGGTCATTATGGTGCAAAATGAAAGAAATTAAACCCTTTTCTACTCTGTGAGGTGATTATGGTGCAAAATGAAAGGAATTAAACCCTTTTCTACTCTGTGAGGTCATTATGGTGCAAAATGAAAGAAATTAAACCATTTTCTACTCTGTGAGGTCATTATGGTGCAAAATGAAAGAAATTAAACCCTTTTCTACTCTGTGAGGTCATTATGGTGCAAAATGAAAGAAATTAAACCCTTTTCTACTCTGTGAGGTCATTATGGTGCAAAATGAAAGGAATTAAACCCTTTTCTACTCTGTGAGGTCATTATGGTGCAAAATGAAAGAAATTAAACCCTTTTCTACTCTGTGAGGTCATTATGGTGCAAAATGAAAGAAATTAAACCCTTTTCTACTCTGTGAGGTCATTATGGTGCAAAATGAAAGAAATTAAACCCTTTTCTACTCTGTGAGGTCATTATGGTGCAAAATGAAAAAAATTAAACCCTTTTCTACTCTGTGAGGTCATTATGGTGCAAAATGAAAGGAATTAAACCCTTTTCTACTCTGTGAGGTCATTATGGTGCAAAATGAAAGAAATTAAACCCTTTTCTACTCTGTGAGGTCATTATGGTGCAAAATGAAAGAAATTAAACCCTTTTCTACTCTGAGGTCATTATGGTGCAAAATGAAAGGAATTAAACCCTTTTCTACTCTGTGAGGTCATTATGGTGCAAAATGAAAGAAATTAAACCCTTTTCTACTCTGTGAGGTCATTATGGTGCAAAATGAAAGAAATTAAACCCTTTTCTACTCTGTGAGGTCATTATGGTGCAAATTGAAAGGAATTAAACCCTTTTCTACTCTGTGAGGTCATTATGGTGCAAAATGAAAGGAATTAAACCCTTTTCTACTCTGTGAGGTCATTATGGTGCAAAATGAAAGGAATTAAACCCTTTTCTACTCTGTGAGGTCATTATGGTGCAAAATGAAAGGAATTAAACCCTTTTCTACTCTGTGAGGTCATTATGGTGCAAAATGAAAGAAATTAAACCCTTTTCTACTCTGTGAGGTCATTATGGTGCAAAATGAAAGGAATTAATCCCTTTTCTACTCTGTGAGGTCATTATGGTGCAAAATGAAAGGAATTAAACCCTTTTCTACTCTGTGAGGTCATTATGGTGCAAAATGAAAGAAATTAAACCCTTTTCTACTCTGTGAGGTCATTATGGTGCAAAATGAAAGAAATTAAACCCTTTTCTACTCTGTGAGGTCATTATGGTGCAAAATGAAAGAAATTAAACCCTTTTCTACTCTGTGAGGTCATTATGGTGCAAAATGAAAGAAATTAAACCCTTTTCTACTCTGTGAGGTCATTATGGTGCAAAATGAAAGGAATTAAACCCTTTTCTACTCTGTGAGGTCATTATGGTGCAAAATGAAAGGAATTAAACCCTTTTCTACTCTGTGAGGTCATTATGGTGCAAAATGAAAGAAATTAAACCCTTTTCTACTCTGTGAGGTCATTATGGTGCAAAATGAAAGAAATTAAACCCTTTTCTACTCTGTGAGGTCATTATGGTGCAAAATGAAAGAAAGTAAACCCTTTTCTACTCTGTGAGGTCATTATGGTGCAAAATGAAAGGAATTAAACCCTTTTCTACTCTGTGAGGTCATTATGGTGCAAAATGAAAGAAATCAAACCCTTTTCTACTCTGTGAGGTCATTATGGTGCAAAATGAAAGAAATTAAACCCTTTTCTACTCTGTGAGGTCATTATGGTGCAAAATGAAAGGAATTAAACCCTTTTCTACTCTGTGAGGACATTATGGTGCAAAATGAAAGAAATTAAACCCTTTTCTACTCTGTGAGGTCATTATGGTGCAAAATGAAAGAACTTAAACCCTTTTCTACTCTGTGAGGTCATTATGGTGCAAAATGAAAGGAATTAAACCCTTTTCTACTCTGTGAGGTCATTAATCCACGGTTTCTGGTTGGGGAATGTTTTTATAGTCGCTGTGGGTACAACATCACCGATGCACTTGCTAATAAACTCGCTCACTGAATCAGCGTATTCATCAATGTTATTGTCTGACGCTATGCGGAACATATCCCAGTCCACGTGATGGAAGCAATCTTGAAGCGTGGAATCCGATTGGTCGGACCAGCGTTGAACAGACCTGAGCATGGCCGTTTTCCTGTTTTAGTTTCTGTCTAAAGGCTGGGAGCAATAAAATGGAGTCGTGGTCAGATTTTCCGAAAGGAGGGCGGGGGAGGACTTTGTATGCGTTGCAGAGGTTAGAAAAACAATGATCCAGGGTTTTGCCAGGCCAGGTCGCGCATTCGATATGCTGATACAATTTAGGGAGCTTTGTTTTCAGATTAGCCTTGTTAAAATCTCCAGCTACAATACATTTGGCCTCAGGATATGTAGTTTCCAGTTTACATAGAGTCCAATGAAGTTCTTTCAGGGCCGCCGATGTGTCTGCTTTTGGGGGGTAATGATTATAATCGAAGATAATTCCCTTGGTAGATAATGCGGTTGGCATTTGATTGTCAGGAATTATAGGTCAGGTGAACAAAAGGACTTGAGTCCCTGCATGTTATGATCACACCACGTCTTGTTAATCATAAGGCATACACCCCTGCCCTTATTCTTACAAGAGAGATGTTTGTTTCTGTCGACGCGATGCGTGAAGAAACCAGGTGGCTGTACCGACTCTGATAACGTATCCCGAGTGAGCCATGTTTTCATGAAACAAAGAATGTTACAATCTCTGATGTCTCTCTGGAAGGCAACCCTTGCTTCGATTTTTTTCTACCTTGTTGTCAAGAGACTGGACATTGGCGAGTAGTATACTCGGGAGCGGTTGTCGATGTGCCCGTCTACGGAGCCTGACCAGAAGACCGCTCTGTCTGCCCCTTCTACGGCGCCGTTGTTTTGGGTCGCAGAATGTGATCCGATCCATTGTCCTGGGTGGTGGACCAAACAGAGGATCCGCTTCGGGAAAGTCGTATTCCTGGTCGTATTGTTCGTGAGTTGAAGTTGCTCTTATATCCAATAGTTCCTCCCAACTGTATGTAATAAAATGTAAGATTTCCTGGGGTAACAATGTAAGAAATAACACATAAAAAAACAAAATACTGCATAGTTTCCTAGGAACGCGAAGCGAGGCGGCCATCTCTGTCGGCGCCGGAAGTTAATAGTTACATAATGAGTTGGCATGAGAGCAGAAAAATACTGTCACCCAAACTAGATTTATTTATTCTCTTTTCTTCAATCTCTCTCTTGATCTCAGCTCGAACAGGCACTCTTATTAATCAGCCAATCAATAAATCAAATAGGACCTTGTCTGTTTTGACAAACAGGACTAACAGTCTTGAATGAACCAATCTACTCTGGGACATTTGTTGTCGTCATATGGTTTTTGGCAAATGAGGGCTGCATCCCAAACGACACCCTATTCCCTACATAGTGCACTACTTTTGACCAGGGCCAAGTCAAAATAAATGCACTATGTAGGGAATAGGGTGCCATTTGGTACAAAACCCAGTTTTCTCTCCTGCTTCTCCGTGTACAGACGCTGCTCTTCAAGGGCCTGAAGAACTGATACACATAGACATAGAAAGAGAGATGGAGTGATGAAAGGAGGGTGTGACGGAAGAGGAGAAGAAAAGAGGAGATTAGAGAAGGGTATGAGAACTGTAGAGGGAGCGCATACAGAGAGAGATATCAGATATGCTATGCCCTCGGAAACTATTCATACTTCTTGATTTATTCCAGATTATGTTGTGTTCCAGCCTGAATTTAAAATGGATTAAAACTTTGTTTTTACTCACCCATCCACACACAATACCTCATAATGACAAGTGCAAACATGTTTTTAGACATTTTTGCTAATTTATTGATAATTAAATACAGAAATATCTCATTTACATAAGTATTTACACCCCTGAGTCAATAGATGTTAGAATCACCTTTGGCAGTGACTACAGCTGTGAGTTTTTTTTCTACCAAATTTGCACATTATTCTTTTTAAAATTAATTGTTGATCATTGCTAGACAGCCATTTTCAAGTTTTGCTATAGATGTTGAACCAAAATTATGTCAAAATGTAACCAGGCCATTCAGGATGATTCAATGCCGTCTTGGTAAGCAACTCCAGTGTTTATTTGGCCTTGTGTTTTAGGTTATTGTCCTGCTGAAAGGTGAATATTTCTCCCAGTGTCTTTTGGAAAGCAGACTGAAGCAGGGTTTCCTCTAGTGTTTTACCTGTGCGTCTCTCTATTCTGTTTCTTTTTATCCAAAAAAACTCCCTAGTCCTTGCTAATTTCAAGCATACCCATAACATGGTGCGGACACCACCATGCTCCCGAGTGGCTTAGTGGTCTAAGACACTGCATCTCAGTGCAAGAGGCGTCACTGCAGTACCTGGTTCGAATCCAGGCTGCATCACATCTGGCTGTGATTGGGAGTCCCATAGAGCGGTTTTGGCCGGGGTAGGCCGTCATTGTAAATAAGAATTGGTTCTTAACTGACTTGACTAGTTAAATAAAGGTTCAATAAAAAAATAAATGCTTGAAAAAATGTAAGAGTGATACTCATTGATGTATGTGTTGTGTTGGATTTGCCCTGAACATAACGCTTTGTATTCAGGACATAAAGTTAATTTCTTTCAGTTTTACTTTAATGCCTCATTGCAAACAGGATGATGATGCATGTTTTGGAATATTTTATAGGTTTCCTTCTTTTCACAATGTTGTTGATCCATCCTCAGTTTTCTCCTATCACAGCCATTAAACTCTGTAACTGTTTAAAAGTCACCTTTGGCCTCATGGTGAAATCTCTGAATGGTTTCCTTCCTCTCTGGCAACTGAGTTAGGAAAAAAGTGTAATGAAAAACTTCACCATGCTCAAAGGTATATTTAATGTCTGCTTTAAAAAAGGTTTGCCCATCTACCAATAGGTGCCCTTTTTTGCTAGGCATTGGAAAACTTCCCTGGTCTTTGTGGTTGAATCTTTGTTTGAAATTCACTGCATTTTGACCCCTGAACTTATTTAGGCTTGCCATAACACAGGGGTTGAATACTTAATGACTCAAGACATTTCATTTTTAATTAATTTGTAAATATTTCTAAATAATTCAATGTTGACATTATGGGGAATTGTGTGTAGGCCAGTGACACACATTTTCAATTTAATCAATTTTAAATTTAGGCTGTAACATAGCAAAATGTGGAAAACGTCAAGGGGTGTGAATACTTTCTGAAGGCACTAGACCGCAGTGGAGGCTGCTCAGGGAAGGACGGCTCATATTAATGGTTGGAATGGAGTCAATGGAAATGACATGGAAACAACGTGTTTGATGTGTTTGATACAATTCCATTGACTCCATTCCAGCCATTAATATGAGCCGTCCTCCCCTCAACAGCCTCCACTGGTAGACTGCTATCGGTAGGGAGCGGATGGGAAAACGATCAGGGTTGGATTGCTGTGTGTGTGTGTACATGCTTTTTGTGTGGAAATCACTCAGGAACCCAGAATGGCTCTTTGACCTTCATCATTATTTACATTGTGGAGATGGAGGTCGTGCCATTCACGTTCTGGCTATGCTGCTACCGATCAACTGTAAAGGAGAAAATAGACTAATTGGTTTCAAATGTGGAAACTCATGAACTGATGAGATTATATAATGTTTTACTAAATGGGGCGGTTTCCCGGACACCGATTAAGCCTGGGCTCATAAGAAATTCCATTGAGTTTGCTTTTTAGTCCTGGACTAGGCTTAATCTGTGTCCTGGAAACACAACACTCCCCTCCCTATGTGTCGGTGAAGTGGCGCTCTGGGCGGTGGAGTTTTCAATGAGGTGGTACTCACAGACGAGTTACTAGCAGTGCAATGTCCAGGATGAGAATGTTCATTTACCGGGAGGGTGGAAATAAGCAGCAGAAGGTGTGTACAAAGTACAGTTGAAGTCAGAAGTTTACATACACTTAGGTTGGAGTCATTAAAACTTGTTTTTCAACCACTCCACACATTTCTTGTCAACAAACTATAGTTTTGGCAAGTCGGTTAGGACATCTACTTTGTCTATGACACAAATAATTTTTCCAACAATTGTTTACAGACAGATTATTTCATGTATAATTCACTGTATCACAATTCCAGTGGGTCAGAAATGTACACAAAATTGACTGTGCCATTAAACAGCTTATAAAATTCCAGAAAATGATGTCATGGCTTTAGAATCTTCTGATAGGCTAATTGACATAATTTGAGTCAATTGGAGGTGTACCTGTGGATGTATTTCAAGGCCTACCTTCAAACTCAGCGCCTCTTTCCTTGACATCATGGGAAAATCAAAAGAAATCAGCCAAGACCTCAGAAAATAAATTGTAGACCTCCACAAGTCTGGTTCATCCTCAGGAGCAATTTCCAAACAGCTGAAAGTACCACGTTCATCTGTACAAACAATAATATGCAAGTATAAACACCATGGGACCACGCAGCCATCATACCGCTCAGGAATGAGACGCGTTCTGTCTACTAGAGGTGAAGGTACTTTGGTGCGAAAAGTGCAAATCAGTCCCAGAATAACAGCAAAGGACCTTGTGAAGATGCTAGAGGGAACAGGTACAAAGGTATCTATATCCACAGAAAAATGAGTCCTATATCAACATAACCTGAAAGGCCACTCAGCAAGGAAGAAGCCACTGCTAGAAAACCGTCATAAAAAAAGCCAGACTACGGTTTGCAACTGCACATGGGGACAAAAATCGTACTTTTTGGAGAAATGTCCTCTGGTCTCATGAAACAAAAATATAACTGTTTGGCCATAATGACCATCGTTATATTTGGAGGAAAAAGGGGAGGCTTGCAAGCCAAAGAACACCATCCTAACCGTGAAGCACGGGGGTGGCAGCATCATGTTGTGGGGGTGCTTTGCTGCAGGAGGGACTGGTGCACTTCACAAAATAGATGGCATCATGAGAAAGGACAATTATGTGGATATATTGAAGCAGCATCTCAAGACATCAATCAGGAAGTTACAGCTTGGTCGCAAATGGGTCTTCGAAATGGACAATGACCCCAAGCATACTTCCAAAGTTGTGGCAAAATGGCTTAAGGACAACAAAGTCAAGGTATTAGATTGGACATCACAAAGCCCTGACCTGAATCGTATAGAAAATTTGTTGGCAGAATTTAAAAAAGCGTGTGCGAGCAAGGAGGCCTACAAACCTGACTCAGTTACACCAGCTCTGTCATGGGCCAAAATTCACCCAAATTATTGTGGGTAGCTTGTGGAAGGCTTCCCAAAACATTTGACCAAAGTTCAACTATTTAAAGGCAATGCTACCAAATACTAATTGAGTGTGTGTAAACTTCTGACCCACTGGGAATGTGATGAAAGAAATAAAAACTTAAATAAGTAATTCTCTCTACTATTACTCTGACATTTCACATTCTTAAAATAATGTGGTGATCCTAACTGACCTAAGGAATTTTACTAGGATTAAATGTCAGGAATTGTGAAAAACTGAGTTTAAATGTATTTGGCTAAGGTGTTTGTAAACTTCCGACTTCAACTGTATATCATACTTTGACTAAAACGATGACTTATTGACTTACATCGCTGTGCAACATCATGGGTAAGCTCTGGTCATCGTCTTTCAGCTCTAAATTTGTTATTTTTTTCTGGTATGGGAGTAACGACCTCATAAACATTTATGCGCCATGTTGGTGGACTATGACTGGAAGTGGCATTTCTGGCAGCGTGAAAAAGGCCATGTGCCCAGTGAGTGTTAAATAAACCTTGCAATAATGTGACAAGGCAGCATTGATAGCTGATGCAGTATCTGTCAGTAATCAGTTCTTGACTTGGACTGAAATATGTGCCAGTACTCATTTTGGGTGCCAGTACTGTTTATATTTAGGTGAGGAACTTTTGAGATAATATTCTATAAGAGTTGCGGAAACTCAAGCAGATGAACATTCGAGGTGTCGGTACTCAGTTCTGGTGCTCCTGCCCAAGTCAAGCGCTGGCAGTAGGGTTGCTTAGTATCTGAAAATAGATATGAACAGATACTTCACTCTGGCCTTATTCTCATTTAGAATACAACGCTGCATACTTGGATCAGGCACACTCCACTGACCAGGCCATATGTGGAATTAAAAGATGTTAGGGATTTAGAACTGTTTCAATAATGCTTGTCAATGCCAGTGGAAAGCTTCACCTCACCATGCAATGTTCAATGGCACTCCAGACTGCTGTGACACAGAGCAGACACAGCAAGAGCAGTGCACTTGGCACACTGGGAAGCTTAGCTTAGCTTTCTCCCCAATAAAACCTCACTGTCACACTGTTATACAGTCTGCCTAAACAAAACATGCGAGATGAACAAATGATTAGAAAAAACAGACATCTATGACCACGGGAACAATTGAAGCCTTCACTGAAGTGATGGAGACACAAAACAACACAGAGGGTATTTCAGTTCAGACTCTGTTCTTTTTTAAATATCATGAATACAATAGTGGCTTATGAATAAAAGATCAATGGTGGCGTGGGATTTGCTGGTCGGAGAAAATGTCATGTTGGTTTAATGGTGGTGGGAGAAAGGTCTGACTGGCTGCACAGGGCCACGGTAGACCTGTATGTGTGTCTGTGTGTGCATGTGTGCTTTCATTTTCGTGAGGAGCTTAAAAGCCAGTTCCATTTCCTCATCTGAAATGTTACACTTTACCCTAATATAGGCTGTTATGAGAAGTTGCCATTTTAACTTTCTTTCTGAGGCAACTGTGGAAAATCTAAAAACGCCATCGGAACAGACCACAAGCACATGAAAAAATACTACAGTTTACTATATAATTCTACAGTACTTACTATAGAATTCTGTAGTAATTTTTATTTTAGCTTCATTTAACTAGGCAAGTCAGTTAAGAACATATTATTTTACCTTGTCAGCTCAGGGACTTGATCTAGCAACCTCTCAGTTACAAGTCCAATGCTCTAACCACTAGGCTACCTGTCGCCCTAGTAAACTGTAGTATACTGTAGAATATCGTATTACACACTGTAGTATCCCTCGATCATGTGTATTACTTACTGTAGAATGTTGTAGTATACCGTAGAATACTATAGTAAATACTATTTAAGTATTATCTGTTTTTTAAATGTTTCTAAATACTACAGTACATTGCCGTGGGAAGATGTTTGGGGGTGCTTTGATTAAAAACACTACAGTCCGCAGAAACATGACACTTTACCATACTAAATAAACATTTACTACAGTATTTAATTTGCATATACAGTGCCTTCAGAAAGTTTTCACACCCCTTGACTTTTTCCACATTTTGCTGTGATACAGCCTGAATTTAAAATGTGTTTTTGTCACTCCGACACAAAATACCCCATAATGTAAAATTAGAATTGTTTTTCAAAATATTACAAATGGATTAAAAGCTGAAATGTCTTGAGTCAATATGTATTCAATGCCTTTGTTATGCCAAGCCTAAATAAGTTCAGAAGATACAATTTCTTAACAAGTCACATTAGTTGCATGGACTCTGTGTGCAATAATAGTGTTTAACATGATTTTTGGATGACTACCTCATCTCTGTACCCCACACATACGATTTATCTGTAAGTTGCCTCAGTCGAGCAGTACATTTCAAACACAGATTCAACCACAAAGATCAGGCCTCGCAAAAAAGGGCACCTACTGGTAGATGGGTAACAACAACAACAACAAAGCAGTCATTGAATATCCCTTTGAGCATGGTGAAGTTATTAACTACACTTTAGATGGTGTATCAATACACCCAGTCACTACAAAGAGACAGCTGTAAAAAATGTGGCAAAGCAATTCACTTTTTGTTCTGAATAAAGTGTAATGCTTGGGACAAATCCTATACAACAAATGATGGTTATGTTTGTAATCGTTAACGACGGGGGAGTTTTTCAGGATAAAAAATAAACGGTATGGAGCTAAGCATAGGCAAAATCTTAGAGAAACCTAGTTCAATTTGCTTTCAACCAGACAATGGGAGAGAAAATCATCTTTCAGCAGGAATATAACCTAAAACACAAGGCCAAATCCATACTGGAATGAGAGATGAGTTATAGTTTGGATTTAAACTACTTGAAAATCTATGGCAAGACCTGAAAATGGTTGTCTAGCAATGATCAACAACCAATTTCACATTGCTTGAAAAATGTTGAAAAGATAATGGGGCAAATGTTGTACAATCCAGGTGTGGAAAGCTCTTTGAGACTTTTTCAGAAAGACACAGCTGTAATCGCAAGTATTGACTTAGAGGTGTGAATACTTATGTAAATGTGACATTTCTGTATTTAATTTTCAATAAATTTGCTAAAATAAAAAAATAAAAAAATAGAATAAACTTTAAATGGAAAAAATGACAAATGTTTTTACTCATTACTCATGGGGTATTGTGTGAGAATAGCATTTTATTGAATCAATTTTGAATTCAGGCTATAACTCAACAAAATGCGGAATAAGTCAAGGTGTATGAATACTTTCTGAAGGCACTGTAGCCTTCCCATTCCCCTCCCCCATATCCCAATTTGTGCCACCCATACGTGGAAAACCTACATGCCAGGTATAGAACACATTGTCTTCCATACAGGTTCTAGAAAAGAGCATGAGCTCTGAGTTATCTGTTCAGACCCCAGTCCTCCTACAGGTTATGGGAAATGTTATCTTTTAGTGTTTCTCAAGTAGGTTTCCTCAGGGAGAAAGCTTCCACATGTGAAAGATAATAAAACAAAACACTATAGTAAATACTATGGTAATGTCCTCAAAAACACTACAGTAAATATTACAGTATATACTACAGTTTTCTTTCACTAGTATTTATACTATAGTTCAGTTTAAATACTCCAGTCAGGGTTGGGTAGGTTACTTTCTAAATGTAATCTGTTACAGTTACTAGCTAGCTGTCCAAAATTGTAATCAGTAATGTAACTTTTGGATTACATAACGAGGCATTAGAAGACAAAAATGTATTACCAATTGAACAACATCTATTGCAGGATAAATCAATGTTAAAGTTTACATAGCTGGCCATATATGTATGTTCAATTTTACTTTATGGGTTGGTTATGTAGGCTTCTTCTAACCCATCACTTTCTACTCCATATAATACGATTAAATTATATCTTTCCATTAATATATATAATTTCTAAGTCCAAACATGTATGTAGCAACTACAGATTTCCCCTTTAACTGTATCAAAAGTGTGCAAGTTTGAGCATGTGTCAATGAACATTTTTTTTTATCAGCATGAATTAGATTGAGCAATAAAATCCCCACTTTTATTCCATAGGCTGGGCTCTGTCCTATGTAGCTGTTGTTCCATAGGCTGGGATCTGTCCTATGTAGCTGTTGTTCCATAGGCTGGGATCTGTCCTATGTAGCTGTTGTTCCATAGGCTGTGATCCGCACTATGCAGCTGTTGTTCCATAGGCTGGGATCTGTACTATGTAGCTGTTGTTCCATAGGCTGGGATCTGTCCTATGTAGATGTTGTTCCATAGGCTGGGATCTGTCCTATGTAGCTGTTGTTCCATAGGCTGGGATCTGTACTATGTAGCTGTTGTTCCATAGGCTGTGATCTGTCCTATGTAGCTGTTGTTCCATAGGCTGGGATTTGTACTATGTAGCTGTTGTTCCATAGGCTGGGATCTGTACTATGTAGCTGTTGTTCCATAGGCTGGGATCTGTCCTATGTAGCTGTTGTTCCATAGGCTGGGATCTGTCCTATGCAGCTGTTGTTCCATAGGCTGTGATCTGTCCTATGTAACTGTTGTTCCATAGGCTGGGATCTGTCCTATGTAGCTGTTGTTCCATAGGCTGGGATCTGTCCTATGTAGCTGTTGTTCCATAGGCTGGGATCTGTCCTATGTAGCTGTTGTTCCATAGGCTGGGATCTGTACTATGTAGCTGTTGTTCCATAGGCTGGGATCTGTCCTATGCAGCTGTTGTTCCATAGGCTGTGATCCGCACTATGCAGCTGTTGTTCCATAGGCTGGGATCTGTACTATGTAGCTGTTGTTCCATAGGCTGGGATCTGTCCTATGTAGCTGTTGTTCCATAGGCTGGGATCTGTCCTATGTAGCTGTTGTTCCATAGGCTGGGATCTGTCCTATGCAGCTGTGGTTCCATAGGCTGGGATCTGTCCTATGTAGCTGTGGTTCCATAGGCTGGGATCTGTCCTATGTAGCTGTT
This sequence comes from Oncorhynchus mykiss, assembly GCF_057628025.1. Lineage (NCBI taxonomy): Eukaryota > Metazoa > Chordata > Actinopteri > Salmoniformes > Salmonidae > Oncorhynchus > Oncorhynchus mykiss. Next base: position 84,405,612 of record NC_143026.1, read on the forward strand.
GTTCCATAGGCTGGGATCTGTCCTATGTAGCTGTGGTTCCATAGGCTGGGATCTGTACTATGTAGCTGTTGTTCCATAGGCTGGGATCTGTACTATGCAGCTGTTGTTCCATAGGCTGTGATCCGCACTATGCAGCTGTTGTTCCATAGGCTGTGATCCACACTATGCAGCTGTTGTTCCATTCAAATACACATTTAGATTTGTGAACAGCCAACCACAACAACCACAATCTGTAAGGCGCAAATATTTAAATGAGAGAGCAGCAGTGTGATTCACATCAATGCGCTATGTAGATTGCAATAATAAGTGATATCCGTATTGCCGTAGACTACACTACTGCTTTCATCCTTACCGCCAAGCATTTATTCAAATTGGATAATCTTTGGATGCCGACAGCAGTCTCACCATTGGAAGACATAGCTTGGACTGTAGCCTACAAAAGCCTATTCCTGCTCTTTTCCCACAATCCATCAAACACATTTGGTGTGTCATCATAGTGGTCTCTGACTTGTGGTGAGACACGCTCAGGTGAAACAAATTTAAACATGCAACTTTTTTCAAACATCCTTTATGAATTTGAAAGTAATCATCTACTGTATCTTTACAAAAGTTTCGGTAATCTGATTACAATATTTTTGCTGGTGACGTAATGGATTACAGTTAACGTTTTTGTAATCCCTTACATGTAATCTGTAACTCTCAACCCTGACTACAGTTTATTACAGTAAATACTACAGTAAAGTTTGCAAAAACCCTGCAGTGAAGACTATACTATATAAATATAGTAATAGTACAGTATTTAGACCATAGTATAATATAGTATTTATAGTACAAAAATGTACAAACAAAAATGTTTGGGATATAATTTGTGTACAGTCATAAAATAGGAATGAAGATGTTTCAGGGCATCCAAATCTCCATACATACCTCTAATGATGGTGGTAGCCTACAATCCATCAGATTCCATATGATACAGACCAGACCATAATAAAAACAACAACTATTCAGAACCACGTTGTAAAAATGTTCTTAGGAGTAGGCTACGTTATAAATCAGCAGGAGAGAGTTTGGAAGCGAATGGAAAGGTATTTTATTACCTCTTGTCTTCTTCCCTTTTTAGAGAGAGAGAGAGAGAGAGGAATAAACAAAGAGAGAGGGAGAGAGAGAGAGACGCTAGCTGCTTTGAGTCTGAGACACGATCCACTCCCTACACTAATATCTGTGATAGGTCAACATTCAGAATGACGTCATCATGGGCCATCAATTACACAGTGACATCATGGGAACAGAACATATAGTGAGTCAGACAATCCATAGACTAGTATCAACACGGCCTCATTAGAATATGTCAAAGTGACATTTAACCACCTATGCTGACATATTAGTTATGCGACGTATAGTAATTACGATGGTTAAATGTCAACAGTCTGACACATTTCTAATAAGAAATCAATTCTAGCTCCTGTAGATGACATAGGCTACTTCCAAAGCAAACACTCTGAGTTGACCAAAGATACAGATACAAACAGACAATGGATACAGGCCATTCAAATGACTTGCAGTTCTGTAGGTTCTATCCATGCCCTTGACAGATTTATTTCATACTCTGTTTTATAATGCACATTGGATCAGAGCAGAACATGAGCCTGGGACTGGGCTTTGAGGTAAGACAATCAACCGTAACTTTGTCAACCTGGTATCGTCACACTCTCTCCTTCTCTCTCTTTCATCTGTTTTTATAGCGGGGATTTCTAGGAGATTTTGTATTCTTCTATGATGGGGTTCTTTTGATCTTGCTGTCCGTTCTGTCGTGTCCCTCTCTCCTCTCCTCACCCTTTCTGTGATCAGCTCTACCACTGACCTCTACACTGGGCCTGCGTCCCAAATAGCACCCTATTCCCTATGTAGTGCACTATACTTTTGACCACGGCCCATAGTCCTTTGGTCAAACGTAGTGTACTACATAGGGAATAGGGTGCCATTTGGGATGTATCCTGGTGGTTGTGTTCTGGATGGGGATGTTTCCTCTTGCTGATGATTGAGCACTAACTCATGGTTCTTTCATGTGCCTTAGGTTAGGTCTTACAGTCGTGACTCTTTCTTAATACACAGAACAGCACAAGGAGCTCAGCAAAGGAGCAAGAAGGTACAGTGAGTGTTGGGAGGGGGGACTTTGTGTGTGTGTGTGTGTGTGTGCGCGCACTATTGGTGTGTCTGTGACCTAAAGATTGAACACACACAGACACTACTAGCTCTTCCATACCCAATAAGCAGCCAATGACACCTTTCTCTCTCTGACTAAACCAGTGGTACCCAAACTAGGGGTCGCGGCCCCATGTGCGGTCTCCTGATATGAAAAAATGGGGTCGAGGGAGAATCTCCATAAAAAAATATATAATTATACCATTTACAGTACCAGTCAAAGGCTTGGCCACACCTACTCATTCAAGGGTTTTTCTTTCTATTTTCTATTTTCTACATTATAGAATAATAGTGAATATATCAAAACTATGAAATAACACATATGGAATCATGTAGTAACCAAAAAAGTGTTAAACAAATCAAAATATATTTTATATTAGAGATTCTTCAAAGTAGCCACCCTTTGCCTTGATGACAGCTTTGCACACTCTTGGAATGCATTTCAATTAACAAGTGTGCCTTGTTAAAAGTTAATTTGTGGAATTTCTTTCCTTCGTAATGGATTTGAGCCAGTCAGTTGTGTTGTGACAAGGTAGGGGTGGTATACAGAAGATAAAACTATTTGGTATAAGACCAAGTCCATATTATGGCAAGAACAGCTAAAATAAGCAAAGAGAAATGACAGTCCATCATTACTTTAAGACACGAAGGTCAGTCAATCCCGGAAATGTTCAAGAACTTTGAAAGTTTCTGTCACGTTCTGACCTTAGTTCCTTTGTTTTGTCTTTTGTTTCAGTATGGTCAGGGCGTGAGTTGGGGTGGGCAGTCTATGTTTGTTTTTCTATGTTGTTTTTTGTGTTCGGACTAGTATGGTTCTCAATCAGAGGCAGGTGTCGTTAGTTGTCTCTAATTGAGAATCATACTTAGGTAGCCTTTTTCCACCTGGGTTTCGTGGGTGTTTATTTTCTGACTTTGTGTATGTCGCCAGGCAGGACTGTTTCGGTTTTCGTTCGTTCACTTTATTGTTTTTGTATTTTCAGTGTTCAGTGTGATTCATTAAATATTTCATCATGAACACCCTGCGTTTTGGTCCTCCGATCATTCTCGCTACTCCTCCTCAGAAGAGGAGGACGAGATAAGTTACAGTTTCTTCAAGTGCAGTTGCAAAAACCATCAAGCGCTATGATGAAATTGGCTCTCAGGAGGACCACCACAGGAAAGGAAGACCCAGAGTTACCCCTGCTACAGAGGATAAGTTCATTAGAGTTAACTGCACCTCAGATTGCAGCCCAAATAAATGCTTCACAGAGTTCAAGTAACAGACACATTTCAACATCAACTGTTCAGTTGAGACTGTGAATCAGGCCTTCATGGTCAAATTGCATCAAAGAAACCACTACTAAAGGACACCAATAATAAGAAGTGACTTGCTTGGGCCAAGAAACATGAGCAATGAACATTAAACCAGTGGAAACACGCCCTGGCTGGATACCAACTCTCGCAACGACCCGCGACGACCCAAAACACAGAAGTAAATCAACAACAAAATGGCTTCAACAGAAGAAAATAGGCCTTCTGGAGTGGCCCAGTCAGAGTCCTGACCAATTGAGATGCTGTGGCATGACCTCAAGAGAGCACTTCACACCAGACATACCAAGAATATTGCTGAACTGAAACATTTTTTTTTAAAGAGGAATGATCCAAAATTCCTCCTGACCGTTTTGCAGGTCTGATCCATAACTCCATGTTTGGTTGAGGATATTGCTGTTATAGGAGGGTCAACCAGTTATTAATTCCAAGGGTTCACAAACTTTTCCCACCCTGCACTGTGAATGTTTACATGGTGGGTTCAATAAAGACCTGAAAACATATAATCGTTTGTGTGTTATTAGTTTAAGCAGACTGTGTTGTCTACTGTTGTGACCTAGATGAAGATCAGATCAAATTTTATGACCAATGTATGCAGAAATTCAGGTATTTCCAAAGGGTTTACATACTTTTTCTTGCCAAGATTATCTTGTCTGATGAAAGCAAGATTGAACTCTTTGGCTTGAATGCCAAGCGTCACGTCTGGGGGAAACCTGACACCATTCCTACGGTGAAGCATGGTGCTGGCAGCATCATGCTGTGAGGATGTTTTTCAGCGGCAGGGACTGGGAGACCAGTCAGGATCAAGGGAAAGATGAATGGAGCAAAGTACAGAGAGATCCTTAATGGAAACCTTTTCCAGAGCACTCAGGACCCTAAGCACACAGTCATGACAACGCAGGAGTGGCTTCGGGACAAGTCTCTGAACGTCCTTGAGTGGGCCAGCCAGAGCCCAAACTTGAACCCGATCTAACATCTCTGGAGAGACCTGAAAATAACTGTGCAGTGACGCTTCCCATCCAACCTGACAGAGCTTGAGAGGATCTGCAGAGAAGAATGGGAGAAACTCCCCAAATACAGGTGTGCCAAGCTTGTAGCGTCATACACAAAGAAGACTCAAGACTGTAATCGCTGCCAAAGGTGCTTCAACAAAGTACTAAGTAATACATTTGCAAAAAAATTAAAACAGTTTTTGCTTTGTTATTATGGGGTATTGTGTGTAGATTGAGGAGGGGAAAAACAATTTAATACATTCTATAATAAGGCTCTAACATAACAAAATGTGGAAAAAGTCAAGGGGTCTGAATACTTTCCGCATGGACTGTGTATATATACAGTGCCTTGCGAAAGTATTCGGCCCCCTTGAACTTTGCGACCTTTTGCCACATTTCAGGCTTCAAACATAAAGATATAAAACTGTATTTTTTTGTGAAGAATCAACAACAAGTGGGACACAATCATGAAGTGGAACGACATTTATTGGATATTTCAAACTTTTTTAACAAATCAAAAACTGAAAGATTGGGCGTGCAAAATTATTCAGCCCCCTTAAGTTAATACTTTGTAGCGCCACCTTTTGCTGCGATTACAGCTGTAAGTCGCTTGGGGTATGTCTCTATCAGTTTTGCACATCGAGAGACTGAAATTCTTTCCCATTCCTCCTTGCAAAACAGCTCGAGCTCAGTGAGTTTGGATGGAGAGCATTTGTGAACAGCAGTTTTCAGTTCTTTCCACAGATTCTCGATTGGATTCAGGTCTGGACTTTGACTTGGCCATTCTAACACCTGGATATGTTTATTTTTGAACCATTCCATTGTAGATTTTGCTTTATGTTTTGGATCATTGTCTTGTTGCAAGACAAATCTCCGTCCCAGTCTCAGGTCTTTTGCAGACTCCATCAGGTTTTCTTCCAGAATGGTCCTGTATTTGGCTCCATCCATCTTCCCATCAATTTTAACCATCTTCCCTGTCCCTGCTGAAGAAAAGCAGGCCCAAACCATGATGCTGCCACCACCATGTTTGACAGTGGGGATGGTGTGTTCAGCTGTGTTGCTTTTACGCCAAACATAACGTTTTGCATTGTTGCCAAAAAGTTCAATTTTGGTTTCATCTGACCAGAGCACCTTCTTCCACATGTTTGGTGTGTCTCCCAGGTGGCTTGTGGCAAACTTTAAACAACACTTTTTATGGATATCTTTAAGAAATGGCTTTCTTCTTGACACTCTTCCATAAAGGCCAGATTTGTGCAATATACGACTGATTGTTGTCCTATGGACAGAGTCTCCCACCTCAGCTGTAGATCTCTGCAGTTCATCCAGAGTGATCATGGGCCTCTTGGCTGCATCTCTGATCAGTCTTCTCCTTGTATGAGCTGAAAGTTTAGAGGGACGGCCAGGTCTTGGTAGATTTGCAGTGGTCTGATACTCCTTCCATTTCAATATTATCGCTTGCACAGTGCTCCTTGGGATGTTTAAAGCTTGGGAAATCTTTTTGTATCCAAATCCGGCTTTAAACTTCTTCACAACAGTATCTCGGACCTGCCTGGTGTGTTCCTTGTTCTTCATGATGCTCTCTGCGCTTTTAACGGACATCTGAGACTATCACAGTGCAGGTGCATTTATACGGAGACTGGATTACACACAGGTGGATTGTATTTATCATCATTAGTCATTTAGGTCAACATTGGATCATTCAGAGATCCTCACTGAACTTCTGGAGAGAGTTTGCTGCACTGAAAGTAAAGGGGCTGAATAATTTTGCACGCCCAATTTTTCAGTTTTTGATTTGTTAAAAAAGTTTGAAATATCCAATAAATGTCGTTCCACTTCATGATTGTGTCCCACTTGTTGTTGATTCTTCACAAAAAAATACATTTTTATATCTTTATGTTTGAAGCCTGAAATGTGGCTAAAGGTCGCAAAGTTCAAGGGGGCCGAATACTTTCGCAAGGCACTGTATATATATATATATATATATATATATATATATATATATATATATATATATATATATATATATATATATATATAAATATATATAAATATATTTGATTAAGAAAATGTCAATTTGATCAGTTTTATTCTTTGCTTTTCATATAAAAGCCGTGTGAACTGCAGAGGTTATTTAAGGGTGGCCCAATCAAGTGCTCAGACCAGCCACATAGCAGACATCTGTCCGACAATAAGTCAACAAACCTGGCATGCTGTAGCTTAGATAAATCCTCTGCCCTATTCAGGCCCAAGCACATTACAGGTTGATGAAATAATCCCACAACGGCTCGCATTAAAACTCTTGATCTTTTCGCTCATTGTTTTGTTATTCACTTCATAAAAATGGAGGGATTACGTCTCGTGGTGGATTGAAAGGAGAGATAAAGAGGAAATCTCAGGGTGATTTTGTTTGGGAGATTTCTCAATAATCTCATCCCCTATTTCCCATAGGAGTGTTTTAACATTAGTTTTGCTCCGTCTCTACTCATGACATTGCAACAGCCTTTGATTGCAAGAAATGTAACTAGGACAGTATTATGGGGATTTCTACTCTTTTACACTGATCCGGTTGTGTGTGTGTTTGTTTGTGTGTCTGTCTGTGTGTGTGTGTTTGTGTGTGTGTGTGTGTGTGTGTGTGTATGTCTCTGTGTGTGTCTGTTCTTTCTGTGCCTGTCTGTGTCTATGTACACTTTTCAGCACTGTTATGTTTTACACTGCTCAGACACAGTCCCCTATGAAAATGTATTTTTGTAGGGAGACCAAAATGAGACAAAAAGGAACACTGTTTAGACAGTCTGGACACATCATAATACAGTATATTTAAGCAATAAGGCTCAATGAGATGTGGTATATGGCCAATATACCACGGCTAAGGGCCGTTCTTATGCTTGACACAACGCTGAGTGCTACGACACAGCCCTTAGCCGTGGTATATTGACCACATATCACAAACCCCCGAGGTGCCTTATTGCTATTATAAACTGGTTACCAACGTAATTAGAGCAGTACAAATAAATGTTTTGTCATACCCGTGGTATACGGTCTGATACAGCACGGCTGTGAGCCAATCAGCACTCAGGGCTGGAACCACCCAGTTTATAAAGACTTATTCATTCCTTTATTACACGGGTCCATAGAAAGCATGGAAGGGTTCTCTTTTCCCATGAGTATACCTGTTGGGATTATTTAGGACTTTCATGTGACCCTCTGTCTTCATGTGGCCATCTGTCCTTTAATATCTTATCATTATTAGCACCCATAAATACATAAAAAAATAGATTAAAGCACTTGCACTGTCCAGCTGATACAGAGTCTTATCATTGTGTGTGTGGATGTGTTTGTGTCCGTGTGTGTGCTTGGTGTGCTTGTCTGTTGTAACTGCCATTGACAATGCAGTAATGGTCTGACATTGTTTTGTGTGTGTGTGTGTGTGTGTGTGTGTGTGACCGCTACGCCTCCGTCTCACAAGTAATACATTAATTCATAACCGTGACTTTGCTGTGAACAGCCTTTGATATTTCTGTGAGTGCTCAGACTGATCCCTATCATGCAACCCCTATGGGAGAACAGAACACATCTGTCTGTCAACCTTCAGTCTATTTGAATACACAGAACAGAACAGCAGAGTGCTGCTGCAGCTCAACAATGGAGCTACACTTAAATGTAGCATGCTTCGCTCTGCAATCTGTAGAATGTATGCATACTTATGCAAGAAAGTATAGTGTTTGTGTGTGTGCTTGTGCCACGTTGGAAAGACATATTAACCTCTGTCAGCTACAACAAACACAGGGAGAATATTCCTGCTTGGCCTTGATGACACAGCTGCATAATTTAACAGCATTAGGTCAAGCAAACTCCTTGATGTGAGCTCCCTTGAAATGACCTTCCAATTCAGTGTTCTTGTGTGGTACTGACATACCCATGCTGTTTTCAGCAGGCAAACTGACATGACCACATCTCATTTTACATGGTTTGTCTTACCTGTTGTTCAGTGAGGAAAAATAGAAAATCAAATCTTATTTTTCATCTTCTTCTGCCGAAAACATCTAGCTTTTAAGGTTAAAGCTCCTATCAAACAAACTATCTGAGGAGACTACCAGTGATTTCTCCATCTCAATAAACAGACAACTCTGTAGTCCCTTCAGAGGACTGTGTGACTTGGCTTTTAACTCACTCTTTCAATCAATCCCCCACAGATTTATCTAATCACCACATCTCCCATTCTCTCATAGATCGATATGAGATGTACAAGACCTACCAAAACTATACAAGAGTGATTACCCACTGGGAACACACGTCAATTTAACATCTATTCCGTGTTGGTTCAAAGTCATTTCATTAAACAATGTTGATTTAACCAGTGTGTGCCGAGTGGGTAGGGATTCAGGGAGTACTTTAATATGAATCAGTATTTACTTCATAACTGTTAACACTGTCATGTAAAAAGACAAACAACTTCACTTCATCAAACAACAACTTGTTTTGGATCAAATAAAGTAAAGAGGAACAAACAAGCATAATAATGCAGATAAAATAGTCTCAGGTGAATTGACCGTAGTAGATCCTAGATGGTACAAACACTACCACAGCGTCAGTATCCATCCATACATAACATAGCAGCATTATCCACATTACATAATAAAGACATGCACTTGAATCTGAAATCTCACCTGCGGCATCTGCTAAAAAATTAAAAGGCATCCTAATTGACTCCCATCCACCTTGCATGTCAAACAGCTTGTTTGTGGATTTGTTCTGGTATATTCCATTAAAAATGATAGCTCATTAACACAGGGCTTGGATCGACCAATTAGAAACAGTCATTAGAGAAGCATGAAGCGCAGACTGCTTGGCACTCTGCTCATCAGATTACAATGAGATCTCTCTGTACATACATATACACACACACACACACACACACACACACACACACACACACACACACACACACACACACACACACACACACACACACACACACACACACACACACACACACACACACACACACACACACAACACACACACACACACACACACACACACACACATACACACACACGGAGACACTGGACACCAGACTACATGATTACAGAATAATTTGGTGTCTGAATGACCTCCCTGGTTTCAAATATGCTCATTAGAGATAATATGGCATAGGGCATACAATATGTCACCTTAAAAGGATAAAGACAAGAGCAGGGACCCTTAGCTTAGATCAATACCTCAGCAACCAGCATCCAATAGGAATATACTGACATTTGACACATTCTGTACCACCTTCCTGTCCAACAAGATGCTGTTCCATACATAACCACAACACAGACTACAGACCAATTAATCTACAGGAACTCCTTAACAATGTGTGTAGGTTTGACATTCAAAAAATGTTGTTGCAGTTTGACATCATACAACAAAAGGCTAACAAACAATTTATAGGTTAATTGCTTATGAAGGCAACGTTCTTGTCCATTCTGTACATTCTAGTTTTATACATCTACACACGTCTTTGTGTTGCTTCCCACAAACAAAAGCCGTGGATGTTCCTAGTTAGTACGCCCTCCACATATTCACCTCTGACCCCTGCATAGCACAACATAACAGCACTCCTGATCTGTACAGGTTGTCACCATACCTAGTTGTATGAGCCGGGACAGACCTCATTATGATTCTGACAGATTTACATACATAACTGCTTTAGCTCTATTTTTTAATTTTTAATTGTATTTTTACCTTTATTTAACTAGGCAAGTCAGTTAAGAACAAATTCTTATTTTCAATGACGGCCTAGGAACAGTGGGTTAACTGCCTGTTCAGGGGCAGAACGACAGATTTGTACCTTGTCAGCTCGGGGGTTTGAACTTGAGAGAGACAGAGGGATAGCGAGAGAGGGGGGGGGGGAGAGAAACAGAGGGAGAGAGAGAGAGGGGGGAGAGAGAAAGAAACAGAGGGAGCGAGAGAAAGGGGGGAGTGCGATCGGGAAAAAGAGCAAAAGAGAGAAATTAGGAAAAAAGGAGAGAGACATAATGACAGACAGAACAAGAGAACAAGAGAGATACACTTAATATTCTGACAGGATCCCATCTTGCTCCTGGGGACAAACAGAGGTCTGTTGTGTTGTGTCTCTCTGATTCATCCTTGTAAAGCCGTCTAATCATACCTCTGTTAAATGATGTTGTTGAGGAAGTAATCGCATCATGGTCGTAGGAGAGCTGTTATATTACAGCAGCTCTCACTGCAGAACAATGCAAGTATGAAAACGCATGGAGAAAGATTGATGGTTACATTAACCCTATAATATAACCAGATCCAAATGTTCATGAATTTGGTATTCTGATCTTCTGTTAATGAATCCCAAATCATGTTTATGTACTGAATTGAATCCTAATTGAAAATCCACTCCTGCCCAGCCCCAACCCTATCTCTAGTACACACAGCATGCAGGGGATTAGCACGGGGATATGGGGAGCATAGAGACATGATTAGAAATACCACTCTGCTCTATCTCCCTCTGACTGTGTCTGGGTGTCAGGAGAGAGGCTACCTTCCTAGGAGGTCGAAGGTCAAACTCATTCCTACTCCTCACTGAGACGAAATAATGATTGTTGTTGAACAGAAACTACTCTGTGTCTATCCACTTGTAAACTAGAGAACCAAAGGCATCATCGTTTGATATACTCTGAGTGCCGAGACGCATCACACCAAGGAGAGAATATGTATTGTATGCAAATATATGAAAATTCAAGGAGTTGTCTCCCTCCCCCAACAAAAACCCTGAACATCTTCCAGCAAGCGTCATAATTAAATCTGACCTTCGAACAGTGGTGTCCGCTCTATTTATAAAAATTAGAAGCTAATTAACGTATACGCTAAATGGCGTTGTCTATGCAGAGGCACGCAGAGGTTTAATGGCTATTAGAGAGAAGACTATTTCAATTTAAAGTGCCTTCAGAAAGTTTTCATAACCTTTGACTTGTTGCACATTTTGTTGTGTTACAGCCTGAAAACAAAATGGATGAAATAGATTTTTTTCCTCACCCATCTACACACAACACCCCATAATGACAAAGAGAAAATACGTTTTTAGAAATGTTGCAAATTAAATACAGAATACTTTGTATTCAGGACAACAAGTTAATTGCTTTTCCACATTTTTTTGCAGTATTACTTTAGTGCCTTGTTGCAAACAAAGCTGTACAGGCTTCCTTCTTTTCAGTCTGACAATTAGGTTAATATTGTGGAGTAACTACTAACTACAGTGTTGTTGATCCATCCTCAGTTTTCTCCTATCACAGCCATTATTTTATTTATTTAACTAGGCAAGTCAGTTAACAACACATTCTTATTTACAATGATGGCCTACTGGGGAACAGTGTGTTAACTGCCTTGTTCAGGGGCAGAATGACAAATCTTTACCTTGTCAGCTCCGGAATTCGATCTAGCAAACTTTCGGTTACTAGTCCAACACTCTAATCACTAGGCTACGTGCCGCCCCAATTAAACTATGTAACTGTTTTAAAGTCACCATTGGCCTCATGGTGAAATCGCTGAGCACTTTCCTTCCTCTCAGGCAACTGAGTTAGGAAGGACGCCTGTATCTTTGTAGTGACTGGGTGTATTGATACACCATCTAAAGTGTAATTAATAACTTCACCATGCTGAAAGGGATACTCAAAGTCAGATTTTTTTTATATACCTATCTACCAATAGTTAGCCTTCTTTGCGAGGCATTGGAAAAACTCACTGGTCTTTGTGGTTGAAAATGTGTTTTAAATTCACTGCTCGACTGTATGACCTTACAGATAATGATATGGGGTACAGAGATGACGTAGTCATTCAGAAATCTAAATCACTTATTATATGACTTGTTAAGCACATTTTTACTCCTGAACTTATTTAGGCTTGCCATAACAAAGGGGTTGAAAACTTATTGACTCAAGACATTTCAGCTTTTCATTTTTGATTAATTTGTAAAAACATACTAAAACAATTCCACGTTGACATTATGGGGTGTTGTGTGGAGGCCAGTGACAAAACAAAATCTACATTTAATCCATTTCATGTTCAGGCTGTAACACAACAAAATGTGGAAAAAGGCAAGGGGTGGGAATACTTTCTGAAGGCAGAAAGACTGACTTCTTCCATTTCCTCTTCAGCCCCTCAGACCCTCTCCTGCATTCTAGAGGACCATTTGCTCCTTTTAGGGCAAATCCTCTGAAAGATTTTCAGAGGACATGACACAGAGAACGAACCAGTAGCATAACACCAGCATACCATTTTCCCAGCAGCATACGACCCTGCATTCCACGACTGGCTTGCCTCTGAAGCTAAGCGGGATTGGTCCTGGTCAGTTGCTGGATGGGAGACCAGATGCTGCTGGAAGTGGTGTTGGAGGGCTAGTAGGAAGCACTCTTTCCTCTGATCTAAAAAAAATACCCCAAGGCAGTGATTGGGGACTTTGCCCAGTGTAGGTTGCAGTCTTTTGGATGGGATGTTAAACAGGTGTCCTGAATCTCTGTGGTCACTAAAAATCCCATGGCACTTATTGTAAGAGTAGCGGTGTTAACCCCGGTGTCCTGGTTGAATTCACAATTCGACCACCTAATCATCCCTAGCTTCCATTTGGCTCATTCATCCCCCATCCTCTCCCCTGTAACTATTCCCCAGGTCATTTCTGTTAATGAGAATGTATTCTCAGTCAACTTACCTAGGAAAATAAGGGTTAAAAACTAAAACAAAGAGCCCCTAAGTGTTGATGTGCCCTTGAGCAAGGCACGTAACCCTAAGTGTTCCTGTATGTCGCTCTGGATAAGAGTGTCTGCTAAATTACTCAAATAATCATGCAAATGAGGGTCAGAATTGAAATGACAAAGTGTCCTTTATTTCCTAAAAAAAAAGTGGATTTATTTTCTCATTCAATCTCGACCGACTCTTTTCGTGGTATTCTACCATTACATTCTCCTACCGCTGTAGAGATAGCTCTGTATGTCCCAGTCAAAGTTCAATTAATGTTTGATGAGCATTACACTCATGTCGTGTAAGGTGATACCCCTGACGCACATATAGTGTTTACTCAAAGGGTCCATCAAATGTGTTCCCTCAGCCTAAAAAGTCACACTGTCAGAATGTCAGTTAAACAGACAGCCAAAGGTTCCTGCCCATGTAAGACTTGGGGGTTCACTGTGAGACATTGGTGTGAAACCCTTTGTGCTTTAACAAAGGATGGCAGAGTAGAATAGAGTTCACAGCTAGAGCCCAGAGAGAGATAGGGAGAAAGAGCGAGAGAGAGAGAGACAGCGAGACAAACAATAAGTGTGCGATTAAAATTGGCAGAAAACACACATTTCTTTCCACAGGGCCATGGGGTGACAATGATGCAGCTTGAGTCCCACCCTCTTCAACATATACATCAATGGATTGGCGAGGGCACTAAAACAGCCTGCAGCACCCAGCCTCACCCTACTAGAATCTGAAGTCAATCGTCTACTGTTTACTGATGATCTGGCACTTCTGTCCCCAAGCAAGGAGGGCCTACAGCAGCACCTAGATCTTCTGCACAGGTTCTGTCAGAACTGGGACCTGACAGTAAATCTCAGTAAGACAAAAATAATGGTGTTCCAGAAAAAGTCCAGTTGCCAGGACCACAAATACAAATTCCATCTAGAGTACACAAAAAACAATATATACAGTGCCTTGCGAAAGTATTCGGCCCCCTTGAACTTTGCGACCTTTTGCCACATTTCAGGCTTCAAACATAAAGATATAAAACTGTATTTTTTTGTGAAGAATCAACAACAAGTGGGACACAATCATGAAGTGGAACGACATTTATTGGATATTTCAAACTTCTTTAACAAATCAAAAACTGAAAAATTGGGCGTGCAAAATTATTCAGCCCCTTTACTTTCAGTGCAGCAAACTCTCTCCAGAAGTTCAGTGAGGATCTCTGAATGATCCAATGTTGACCTAAATGACTAATGATGATAAATACAATCCACCTGTGTGTAATCAAGTCTCCGTATAAATGCACCTGCACTGTGATAGTCTCAGAGGTCCGTTAAAAGCGCAGAGAGCATCATGAAGAACAAGGAACACACCAGGCAGGTCCGAGATACTGTTGTGAAGAAGTTTAAAGCCGGATTTGGATACAAAAATATTTCCCAAGCTTTAAACATCCCAAGGAGCACTGTGCAAGCGATAATATTGAAATGGAAGGAGTATCAGACCACCGCAAATCTACCAAGACCTGGCCGTCCCTCTAAACTTTCAGCTCATACAAGGAGAAGACTGATCAGAGATGCAGCCAGGAGGCCCATGATCACTCTGGATGAACTGCAGAGATCTACAGCTGAGGTGGGAGACTGTCCATAGGACAACAATCAGTCGTATATTGCACAAATCTGGCCTTTATGGAAGAGTGGCAAGAAGAAAGCCATTTCTTAAAGATATCCATAAAAAGTGTTGTTTAAAGTTTGCCACAAGCCACCTGGGAGACACACCAAACATGTGGAAGAAGGTGCTCTGGTCAGATGAAACCAAAATTGAGACCTGAGACTGGGACAGAGATTTGTCTTCCAACAAGACAATGATCCAAAACATAAAGCAAAATCTACAATGGAATGGTTCAAAAATAAACATATCCAGGTGTTAGAATGGCCAAGTCAAAGTCCAGACCTGAATCCAATCGAGAATCTGTGGAAAGAACTGAAAACTGCTGTTCACAAATGCTCTCCATCCAACCTCACTGAGCTCGAGCTGTTTTGCAAGGAGGAATGGGAAAAAATTTCAGTCTCTCGATGTGCAAAACTGATAGAGACATACCCCAAAGCGACTTACAGCTGTAATCGCAGCAAAAGGTGGCGCTACAAAGTATTAACTTAAGGGGGCTGAATAATTTTGCCCGCCCAATTTTTCAGTTTTTGATTTGTTAAAAAAGTTTGAAATATCCAATAAATGTCGTTCCACTTCATGATTGTGTCCCACTTGTTGTTGATTCTTCACAAAAAAACACAGTTTTATATCTTTATGTTTGAAGCCTGAAATGTGGCAAAAGGTCGCAAAGTTCAAGGGGGCCGAATACTTTCGCAAGGCACTGTACTTCAGCCTAAACATCAGCACCACCGGTAACTTCCACAAAGATGTGAATAATCTGCGAGACAAGGCATGAAGGCCTTCTACGCCATCAAAAGGAACATACATTTTGACATACCAATTAGGATCTGGCTAAAAATACTTGAATCAGTTATAGAACCAATTGTCCTTTATGCGTGTGAGGTCTGGGGTCCACTCACCAACCAAGAATTCACAAAATGGGACAAACACCAAATTGAGACTGCATGCAGAATTCTGCAAAAACATCCTCCGTGTATAACGTAAAACATCAAATAATGCATGCAGAGCAGAATTAGGCCGATACCCGCTAATGATCAAACTCCAGAAAACAGCTGTTATATTCTACAACCACCGAAAAGTAATGATTCCCAAACCTTCCATAACAAAGCCGTCACCTACATAGACATTAATCTAGAGAAGAGTCCCCTAAGCAAACTGACCCCACAGAGCCCCAGGACAGCAACAGCAACACAATTAGACACAACCAAATCATGAGAAAACAAAAATAGAATTATTTGACACATTAGAAATAATTTACCAAGAAACAGAACAGGAATTATTTTTGGCCCTAAACAGAGAGTACAGAGTGGTGGAATACCTGACCACTGTGACTGACCCAAAATTAAGGAAAGCTTTGACTATGTACAGACTAAGCATGACCTTGCTATTGAGAGAGGCTGCTGTAGGCTGACCTGGCACTCAAAAGAAAACAGGCTATGTGCACACTGCCCACAAACACCATTGTTTAAACAACGCATATTTATGTTTATTTTTTTTCTCTTTTGTACTTTAACTATTTGCACATCATTATAACACTGTCCATGGCCATAATATGACATTTGAAATCTGTATATGCCAAAAAAAAGCCCTTTGATTTTAATTGAATTAAGAGAGAGAACAAGAACGAGAGGGAGATTGAGAGAAATGAGAGAAAGAAAGAACCAGAGATAAAGAAAGATAACAATCACTCTATTTCTCTTCGTTTGTCTCTCTTTCTCAGTGTCTCTCTCTATCTCTCTTTTTCTTTCACTGCAGTAAAATGTGTTTTTCTGAAATCAATAGAATTGACCATGCATCTCTAGTAAAAAAAATTGACCACCGAACAAAACAAGAAGGACACCACAGAAACTTCCTCTAAAGAATTTTGGAGAAGTGATTTTTAGTCTTAGATTCTTTGGATTACATTTTTATTTAATTTTTTAAAAGCCTAAACTGGACAAATAAGTGAATCAAACTCATGAACTTGTGAGGATGTTGGTAAAATGAAAAAAATGTAGAGTCAGGCGCAGGACACAGTTCAGAGTAATCATCCAAAATTTACTCCAAAATAAGTACCAACAAGGAACAAATACAATAATCCCAAGCACGTACAACGAGAACCCACATGACAAAAAAAAGAATGAACAAAACAGAGAGGGAAATCAGAGGGTTAAATAAGGAACATAATTAATGGAATAGAAACCAGGTGTGTATGATCAAGACAAAACAAAAAGAAAATGAAACATAGATCAGTGGTGTCTAGAAAGCCGGTTACGTCGACCGCCAAACACCGACCGAATAAGGAGAGGGACAAAGTTCGGCTGAAGTCGTGACAGAACTTTTAAACTCGTGTTCGTTATCTTAAAAAACGTTTATTGAAGTACATTTTTTAAACAATGAATTAATATCTATGTATATGTGATGATTCAGTGGCTTAGGCTGTCACAGGACATGATGCTAGCCATGCCAAGGTTGTGGGTTCACCTATTCACTATACTGTAAGTTACTTTGCATCAAAGAGACAGACATACATGCAGTAGTGTGGGTGCTCTGATGAGGGGAGGGACCAGGGAGGGATGGGAGGAGTCTAGTTAAGGGAATGACAATGACACATCTGGAACGATATACTGTATCTAGCTTACTCTGTCCCTTCAACTTCTGGTTTGCTCTGTCCCTTCAACTTCTGGTTTGCTCTGTCCCTTCAACTTCTAGCTTACTCTGTCCCTTCAACTTCTAGCTTACTCTGTCCCTTCAACTTCTAGCTTACTCTGTCCCTTCAACTTCTAGCTTACTCTGTCCCTTCAACTTCTAGCTTAATATGTCCCTTCAACTTCTAGTTTACTCTGTCCCTTCAACTTCTAGCTTACTCTGTCGATTCAACTTCTAGCTTACTCTGTCCCTTCAACTTCTGGCTTACTCTGTCCCTTCAACTTCTAGCTTACTCTGTCCCTTCAACTTCTAGCTTACTCTGTCCCTTCAACTTCTAGCTTACTCTGTCCCTTCAACTTCTAGCTTACTCTGTCCCTTCAACTTCTAGCTTAATCTGTCCCTTCAACTTCTAGCTTAATCTGTCTCTTCAACTTCTAGCTTACTATGTCCCTTCAACCTCTAGCTTACTATGTCCCTTCAACTCCTGGCTTACTCTGTCCCTTCAACTTCTAGCTTACTCTGTCCCTTCAACTTCTTGCTTACTCTGTCCCTTCAACTTCTTCTCTGACTGCTTCATTCCTCTGTATCCATCTCTCTGTGGACACAGCTGTTAGCCCAAGCTGGGACAACATCTCCGGTGGACAGACACACAGGGGACTACTGGGGCCAGCCAGTCACTCAGGGGACATTCAGTCAATCACATGCTGTTTGAAGGTCCACGCTGCATGCCTCACAGAGGGATATAGAGTTAGGAAAACAGATGAAGAGGTCCTAGCGGTCTCATACCACATCTGATGTGGCTGCACTGCAGGGGTCCTGTTCACATCACATTACATGATGGGGTCCTTCCCTGACCTGACTGTATCCTCACCACTGCCTGCCTGATCGTTTACTCCTCCTGTTTCTCACTTTAGGGCTCTTTATCAGTTAATTTTTCCTCTATTCTACGCATCCTCTTCTCTTGCCTCCTCAGACTGCATTGGAGAAGAAGGACGACTTTGGACCTTCTCCTCCAATACGGTTTGAGAAGGGGACAAGGAGATGGGATGCAAGGAATTGTGGAAAGGTAAATTGAGGTAGAGCCTAGGACTCATGTATACTGTGTAAACTCTGTCACTGGTGTTATTGTAGAGATGCTGGTTGTGTTTAGGTTGTTATGTCACCCTGCTGAGACAGTTGTTTATTAAAAGCACAGTCGGGTTTGAAATCCTTGTGATGGTTATTGATGTTTTCAAGTTTAGGGAAATTCAAATAGGGAAACAACCAGACAATAACAGAATCTAAGAACAGCACCATACAAGACAACAGTGGTATCTTGCTACACCAGTTAATGCAATAGGCTATGTTGAACAGAAGTTACATACATTAAGTGACAGGGTTAAAATATGAGCTAAACATGGTAGATGATGAAAGAATCAGACTGTGTGGAAACATCATGAATAAATATTAAGTCAACCTTTTATTACCTTGAGATACATTGGTAACGACAAGGTATGATATTTTACGATAAGTGACGTATGTTAAAGCTAAAGTGAATGGGAAAAGCTTGTGAGACTGTGATGATATGATGTGGAAAAATTGTATTCCGAAAGGTCGAGGATTTTGAGGATATTATCCATTCTCCAGAGGCAAATTCAAGCACCTCTACTTGCGGATATATTTTCCTCTTGGTGTTCATTTTTCCGGAACACAGGGGTGATGGTTGCTGATAATGGGCCTGTCACGGATCCCCCCGGGTACTGCTGCTCATTCGGTTCACCAGTTCTGGAGGTCTACATCACCGGCTTTCTAGGCATCACTGAACGGGATTCATTATCATCAACCTGGAATGTCTTGTCTGATTACACACACCTGGTTCCCATTTCCCCTGATTAGTATGTTATATATGTGCCCTCTGTTCCCTCTGTCTTTGTCGGTTATTGTTCCCATGTCCGTTGGTGGTGTGAGTACCTATGTGTTGGTGCAGCTGTTATGCTGTGTACTTTATATATTGTGTATTATGGGTATCGTCCCGCGTCGTTCAACTGGGTTTACCCTCGCTCTTTTGTTTGGGTGGAGTCAAGTGGTTTTTTGTATACACGTTTGTTTTGGGTGTATTAAAAACCACTATTGTGTATTCCTGTGCCTGTCTCCAAATCCTTTATACCAGCGTGACAGGGCCTCTGTACGCCTATTTAGATGTTCAATTAAAAATCAGCCGTGTCCAGCTACAATAATAATTTACAACATTAACAATGTCTACACTGTATTTCTGATCAATTTGATGTTATTTTAATGGACAAAAAATGTGCTTTTCTTTCAAAAACAAGGAAATGTCTAAGTGATCCCAAACCTTTGAACTGTAGTATGTGTGTGTGTGTGTGTGTGTGTGTGTGTGTGTGTGTGTGTGTGTGTGTGTGTGTGTGTGTGTGTGTGTGTGTGTGTGTGTGTGTGTGTGTGTGTGTGTGTATATACATATATTGTGTTTATATACAGTGCCTTGCGAAAGTATTCGGCCCCTTGAACTGAAAGTAAAGGGGCTGAATAATTTTGCACGCCCAATTTTTCAGTTTTTGATTTGTTAAAAAAGTTTGAAATATCAAATAAATGTCGTTCCACTTCATGATTGTGTCCCACTTGTTGTTGATTCTTCACAAAAAAATACAGTTTTATATCTTTATGTTTGAAGCCTGAAATGTGGCAAAAGGTCGCAAAGTTCAAGGGGGCCGAATACTTTCGCAAGGCACTGTATATATATATATATATACGTATATATTTGACCCAGAGTCATGAAATTTGGCACACGCTCAGGAATGTAAGACTATCTAAACTGTACCTGTTGGACAAGAGAACCATTCATATAAGGTCATTAACTTTTAGAGGCCATATTTTTTGAGCTAGTCTTGGAAAGTTTTAAAGTAGTCAACAACGTAATTTTTTTCCCAATATACCTCTTAACAAAGATGTCAACACAATATGCTAAAATGCATGAGTTTACTGAGTTAATTGAAATTAATGTGTTAAGACCTTATCTGTGGATTTCACATGACTAGGAATACAGATATGCATCTGTTTTTTCACAGATACCTTCAAAAAAAGGTAAGGTTATTGATCGCACAACCAGTCAGTATGTGGTGTGACAACCATTTTCCTCATGCAGCATGACACATCTCCTTCGAATAGAGTTGATCAGGCTGTTGCTTTTGGCCTGTGGAATGTTGTCCCACTCATCTTCAATGGCTGTGCGAAGTTACTGGATATTGGCGGGAACTGGAACACGCTGTCATACACATTGATCCATAGCATCCCAAACATGCTCAATGGGTGACATGTCTGGTGAGTATGCAGGCCATGGAAGAGCTGGGACATTTTCAGCTTCCAGGAATTGTGTACAGATCCTTGCAACATGGGGTTGTGCATTATCATGCTGAAACATGAGTTTGAGTTCATTTTATTTTTACAGGGACAGTGCACATTAATCAATGTTTCAGTAAAAATGCCGGTTTTAGCCAGCCGGCTAATTTTCAACCGCAGTCCCTGGCAGGTTATTAAAAACAATTACAATATAGACAATCACTGAGCAGTGAGCACACGCAGAGCAACATAGGACAAGCAAGACATAGCATACAGACAGAGCAACATAGGACAAGCAAGACGTAGCATACAGACAGAGCAACATAGGACAAGCAAGACGTAGCATACAGACAGAGCAACATAGGACAAGCAAGACATAGCATACAGACAGAGCAACATAGGACAAGCAAGACATAGCATACAGACAGAGCAACATAGGACAAGCAAGACATAGCATACAGACAGAGCAACATAGGACAAGCAAGACATAGCATACAGACAGAGCAACATAAGACAAGCAAGACATAGCAAACAGACAGAACAACATAGGACAAGCAAGACGGAGCAACATAGGACAAGCAAGACATAGCATACAGACAGAACAACATAGGACAAGCAAGACGTAGCATACAAACAGAGCAACATAGGACAAAAAGCAGCAAAACAATATTCATAAAAGCAACAAATTGTTTCCAATTTGGGTTTTGTCTTTAACAAAAATACTGAGTGGAGGGGGAGCCAGGCCATTTAGGATCTTGAATACAAGACATGCGTCTGTGTATTGCACAATATTTTCCCCACTCAGGAGCTCATGCTTTCTGAGGTGATGACAGTGATGATGCCTATTGGGCTTCCTATCAAGCACTTTGAGAGCCTGTTTGTAGACAGACTGAATAGGTTTTAATGTAGTACAGCAAGCTTGGGCCCAACTAGTCAAGCACTATGTTAAGTGGGGGAGTATCACAGATTTAAAGTACAGTTTTGCTACCTCTGTAGTCAAACAATTTCGTATAAATCGGAAATTAGCTAGGTTGAATCTGAATCTGAATCTGAATTACCTTTTTCACATGCTTTTTAAAAGAGAGGTTGGAATCAAGTATGATGCCAAGGTACTTAAAATCAGATACCACCTGGAGCTTCTCCCCTGACACATAGATATCTGGCTCAGTAGCATCTGTTGCCCTCTTTGTGAAGAACATGCAAACAGTTTTTTTCACATGGAGATGCAAACACGAGTCACTGAGCCACTTTGTAAACTGGACCAATACAGTAGTGAGTTCTTGTGCAGCTTGTTGTTTGCTCTTTGCATGCACATATATCACTGTATCATCTGTGTACATTTGAACTTCAGACACAGTACAGACAGAAGGCAGATCATTAATGTACAGGCTGAACAAGAGGGGCCCCAGTATTGACCCTTGGGGCATGCCCACATCATAGCTAAGAGTGGGCGACAGCTCATTGCACACTCTGACACACTGAGTTCTGCCTTCAAGGTATGATTTCATCCATCTCAAGGCATGGGGGAAAAGTTGAACTTGGACAATTCTGCGATGAGAATCTCATAGTTAACAGTATCAAAAGCCTTCCTTAGGTCCAGAAACACAGCCCCAACAACGCCCCCTTTGTCCATCTTGGACTTCACATTTTCCAAAAGAAAGCAGTTGGCCGTTCTGTGGAGTGTTTCGCTCTGAAGACAAACTGCATGGAGTGTAATGTGAAGGGGCTGTTGTTGAGGTGGGCAATCAGTTGTTCTGCTACACACTTTTCAATAACATTTGACACCACAGGTAGTATACTAATGGGCCTGTAGTTACTCACGTCAGCAGGGTCGATCCAATTTAAAGATGGCCATTATTATGGCCGACTTCCATACCCTTGGAAACACCCCAAGGCCAATAGATGTGTTGGTGACCTTAGTAATGGGGCCAATGAGTGACTCTTTGTCGTTTTTAAGAAAGGTAGAGTCCAGCCCAAACACATATTTGGCTTTAGAGTTCTTTAGTGAGCTAATCACCTTGTTCACCTTTGACTCAGAAACCTCCCTTATGATGAAGACAAATTGAATGTCATTTACTAGCACTGAGCCCAAGAAACCAGTGGAGTGGTTCTGTGTCAGTACCCTGACAGAGTCAATAAAGTAGGAATTAAAGGCTATTGCTATTTCGACTGTATCCTGTGTTAGATTGTTATTCACCATGATTTCTAGTCTTTTTGCAGTGTTACTATGATCTTTCCCTGTTAACTTTTTTAGATTCTCCCAGATCAATTTAGAATTTCCCTTTGCTTCACCAATTATGTTAATAAAAAAGTTTGCCTTGGCCTGTCAGATTTCTTTCATCACCTTATTTCTCAACATGGTAAACCTACGTAAACCTAATTTGGATCTTAGGGCGATTTTTAGAGCATAATCTCGTTCTTTCATCAATTGCCAGATTTCTCCATTTAGCCATTTAGCCAGGTTTGGATTTTATTTTCTTTAGGAAACCATTTATTGTAGTCTGGATTGTGGATAGAAAAACCTGACTATCAGCTTCCACGTCTGTATAGGACAAGAGATAATTCCAGGTAATTCCCTTAATTGCGTTTTGTAACCATATTGAATGATTTAGTCACTCTCTCTGGTTTATTACTGAACACCAAATCAATCTGTGTTTTAGAGCAACAAGTCACCCTGGTTGGTCCTTTAACTAGCTGTGTAAGGTCAAAGGTATTAGGGAATCATTTGAGGATTTTCCTACCAGACTTGCCTTCCTAATTAATGTTAAAATCTCCCATTAAATTGACCTCTTTCCCAAAATCACATTCCCTAAGCATGTTATTAAACTGATCAAAAAACACACTTTTGGTGGAAGGTGAGCTACACATTCCAATAAGGGTAAAAGACATTTGGGTCGACAGTGTAACGTTCAGGCCAATACATTCTAGTTCATTATCACATGACCACTCAATTTGTTTACATCGGATATGTTCTTTAATGTAAATCATCACACCCCCTCCTGTCTCTCCTGAAAACATTGTAGCCAGGCACAATCACAGCAGCATATGGAGAGTTTTTATGGAGCCGTGTCTCTGAGAGGCAGAGGAAGTCAAGGTTGGAGTCTGTGAGTAGATGTTGAATTTGATCACTTTTTGGAATGACACTAGGAATGTTCAAGTGCCCCCCTAGTAGTCCCTTGGGCTTAGCTCGTGGGTCCCAGATGACTCGAGAGTGATTGACACATTGAAAAAAGTGAAATGTTCTGTGTTTTCTGACGGCTGGGTTTAGGCCGCTTTGTTTCATTTGGATTAGGGGCAGTTCGGGAGCACAATTAACAATCCCTCCCGCCTGTACTGGATACGGGGAACTAATTAAAACAGCTTGCGTACCAGAAGCAGAGTCAAGGATCACATATAGAGACTTGGGTATGTTTGAAGGGTCAAAATCTATCCTGGAGCCAGGTGAGTCGAGAGAAACCATGGTGCCATAGCACTCACCCACTACCACAGCGGCGACGATCAGTGGACGAGGCCATCCACTGCTTTCCACTCCAGTGAGTATCGCTGGCTCAGTGATGTTAGGCCCAGGATTGAATTGCACATCCCCGGAGAGCAGGAGGGTAGTGAACAGGTAGTTTAACAGTTTCCGATAAATGTTGGATTGTGTTTGTTACGCCTAAACGGTTCAGTGGTATAGGGAGCGAGGTAGACTTGGCCATTATTCAGAACATTATGGTATGCTGTGTACTGTCCGCTCCCGTGGAACGGTGAACCAATGTGTTTGGTGTTGATATTCTCCGACAGTAGATTTATTGTGTCATCCCAGCAAGGACGCACTGAGATTATCAGTAGAGCAGCCACATAACTGACAATCATGGCAAAGTACTGGAGATAAAACACATAATTGAGCTTTAACTCTTTGCATGGGTTAAAGCATTCATACGAGAAGCGGCCGCACCACCCTGTCTTCCGTCCCCCATTATCCTTTTATCAATCCCGTTATCGTCCATGCTGAATCACCCCTGCTTCAGACACCATATATAGCACCGAAAATTGTTCTGCTATTGCTACAATGAGGTGATGGCGGCAGATGAATGGCTTGTCAATGGGCCTCAGGATATCGTCACGGTATCTCTGTGCATTCAAATGCTATAGATAAATGCAACTATGTTCGTTGTCCGCAGCTTATGCCCGCCCATATCATAACCCCACCACCACCACCACAGGGCTCTCTGTTCACAACATTGACATCGCCCACACAACGTCTGTCATCTGCCCGGTACAGTTGAAACCGGAATTCATCCGTGAACAGCACACTTCGCCACACTCGCAATAACATCTGCTAACCATGTGTATGTGACCAATAACATTTGATTTGACTTCTCCAGCATGCCAGTGGCCATCGAAGGTGAGCATTTGCCCACTGAAGTGGGTTACAACACCGGACTGCAGTCTGGTCAAGCCCCTGGTGAGGACCACCAGCAGATGAGACCGTTTCTGACAGTTTGTGCAAACCCATTGTTTCATAAGCTGTCCGGGTGGCTGGTCTCAGATGATCCCGCAGCTGAAGAAGCCGGATGTGGAGGTCCTGGGCTGGCAGAGTTACACATGGTTTGCGGTTGTGAGGCCGGTTGGACGTACTGCCAAATTCTCTAAAACAACGTTGGAGGCAGCTTATGCTAGAGAAATAAACATTCACTTCTCTAGCAACAGCTCTGGTGGTCATTCCTGCAGTCAGCATGCCAATTGCACGCTCCCTCAAAACATGAGACATCTGTGGCATTGTATTGTGTGTGTCAAGACTTCCGCCGAAGCCGTTCGGCGATCGACGTCACCGGCTTTCTAGCCATCACCGCTCCATTTTTCATATGTCCATTTGTTTTGTCTTGTCCCATACACACTTGGTTTTCATTCCCTATCAATCTACATGTATTTAGCCCTCTGTTTCCCATCATGTCTTTGTGTGTAATTGTTTATTGTTATGTGGTTTGTCAGGTGCATTACTTTTGTTTTTTTCCGTGGTTTTGGCACTTGTATGTTTTATTGTGCTGTCAATTTGGAACGGAATTAAAGTGCGCCTGTTTGCTACACTCATGCTCTCCTGTACCTGACTTTGCCTCCACCTTTGACCACAAACATTCAGCAATGCTACACATGCTTAACAGAATTACACACCGAACCATGGAGTCAGCAGGAGCAGGTACCCCAGTTAGAGGAGTCGAGGACCACAAACATTCAGCAATGTTAAATCAACTTGGTGCCATGATGGATCGCGTTGTTCAAACCATGGACTGCTGGGAGAGACACGGAGTCTCTCCAGCGTCTCGACCAGCACAATCGGGGTTGCCTCCACCCGTCCCGTCGGGAGAGAATTCCAGGCTCCCTTCCCAGGGAGTATGATGGGATGGCAGCACAATGCCAGGGATTGCTGTTACAACTGGTCCTCTACCTGGCCACTGTGCACCCAGCTCCCTCAGAGAGAGTGGCTGCCCTCGTCTCCTGCCTCACGGGATGAGCGCTGGAGTGGGCCAACGCCTTGTGGAGAGAGGGAGACACGGCGTTGGACCATTTCGAGGAGTTCACCCGTCGCTTCCGGGCCGTCTTCGACCATCCACCCAAAGGTAGAGTGGTGGGGGAAAGGCTCTTTCATTTGAGGCAGGGGACGAGGAGCGCCCAGGAATTTGCCCTGGAATTCTGGACCTTGGCCGCTGGAGCAGGCAGGAACGCCAGGGCCCTCACTGACCACTATCGATGCAGCCTACGAGAGGACGTCCGACGTGAGCTGGCCTGCAGGGATGCCACCATCTCCTTTGACCAACTGGTGGATTTGTCCATGCGGTTGGATAACCTGCTGGTCACCCGCGGACGTCCAGAGGAGGCTCTGTCGGTGCCATCTTCCAGCATCCTGGCTCCGGTGCCCATGGAGTTAGGAGGGGCTGCTCATAGGGAGACTGGAGGAGGAGCCAGCACGTGCACCATCTGTGGCCGCAGAGGACACACTGCCGGTCGGTGCCGTGTTTGTTCCTCTGGGAGTCGAGGCAACAGGCAGGGCACTTTGGCGTCACCCCAGGGGAGTTTGCACCACACTCATCCAGAGTCCTCTGTTGATCAACTGTTTGTGCCTGTTTGTTTCCCTAAGTTTTCTCCACATTCCCAGCATAAGGTGCTCGCCGATTCAGGCGCAGCTGGGAATTTTATCGACAGATCGTTAGCCATTAGTTTAGGGATCCCCATTTTTCCTGTAGTTAGACCCTTCCCGGCACGCGCACTGGATAGTCGACCATTAGGGCCACAGTGTCTCCTGACCCCTCCTGTCTCAGCCTCCAGTATTTATGCTGCAGTAGTTTATGTGTCGGGGGGCTAGGGTCAGTTTGTTATATCTGGAGTACTTCTCCTGTCCTATTCGGTGTCCTACACACTGAAAGGGGGAGAGGTTAGTGGAGGAGTGGCGTTCTCTAATTCTCTCCTTCTCTCTTTCTTTCTCTCTCTCGGAGGACCTGAGCCCTAGGACCATGCCCCAGGACTACCTGACATGATGACTCCTTGCTGTCCCCAGTCCACCTGGCCGTGCTGCTGCTCCAGTTTCAACTGACCTGAGCCCTAGGACCATGCCCCAGGACTACCTGACATGATGACTCCTTGCTGTCCCCAGTCCACCTGACCGTGCTGCTGCTCCAGTTTCAACTGTTTTGCCTTATTATTATTCGACCATGCTGGTCATTTATGAACATTTGAACATCTTGGCCATGTTCTGTTATAATCTCCACCCGGCACAGCCAGAAGAGGACTGGCCACCCCACATAGCCTGGTTTCTCTCTAGGTTTCTTCCTAGGTTTTGGCCTTTCTAGGGAGTTTTTCCTAGCCACCGTGCTTCTACACCTGCATTGCTTGCTGTTTGGGGTTTTAGGCTTGGTTTCTGTACAGCACTTTGAGATATCAGCTGATGAACGAAGGGCTATATAAATACATTTGATTTGATTTGATTTAGGGTCCGGGCTAATCAGGGAGGCCACGATCTCCTTGGCCAGGGTGATCATGAGGAAAGAATCAGCCTCTTCCTCATTGACTCTCCTGCATTTCCTGTGGTACTAGGCCTTCCCTGGTTGGCTCTGCATAACCCCATTATTTCCTGGCAACAGGGGGCTCTCACGAGGTGGTCGCGAGAGTGCTCAGGGAGGTGTGTAGGGGTTGCCGTTGGTGCTACCATGGTGGAAAGTCCCGACCTGGTCTCCAACGTGCACATCCCCCCCCAGAATATGCAGATTTGGCTCTTGCCTTCTGTAAAAAGAAGGCGACTCAATACCACCTCATCGACGGGGGATTGTGCGATAAATCTCCTGGCAGACGCTGCACTTCCCAGGAGTGTATCCCCTGTCGCAAGCGGAGACGGTGGCTATGGATACATATATCTCTGAATCCCTGCGTCAGAGGTACATTCGGCCCTCTACTTCACCTGCCTCCTCCAGTTTCATTTTTGTGAAGAAGAAGGATGGAGATTTACGCTCGTGCATTGACTATAGAGGTCTCAATCAAATCACGGTGAGGTACAGTCAATGCATGGGTCGCTCTTCTTCACGAAACTGGATCTCAGGAGTGCATATAACCTTGTGCGTATCTGGGAGGGAGACGAGTGGAATACAGCGTTTAGTACCACCACAGGGCATTATGAGTACCTCATCATGCCGTACGGTTTGATTAATACTCCATCAGTTTTCCAATCCTTTGTAGACGAGATTTTCAGGGACCTGCACGGGCAGGGTGTAGTGGTGTATATAGATGACATTCTGATATACTCCGCTACACGCGCCGAGCATGTGTCCTTGGTGTGCAAGGTACTTGGATGACTGTTGGAGCATGACCTGTATGTCAAGGATGAGAAATGCCTGTTCTTTCAGCAGGCCGTCTCCTTCCTAGCGTATTGCATTTCCACATCAAGGGTGGAGATGGAGAGTGACCACATTGCAGCCGTGCGTAATTGGCCGACTCCCACCACGGTAAGGAGGTGCAGTGCTTTTTAGGGTTTGCCAATTACTACCGGAGATTTATCCAGGGTTTTGGCCAGGTTGCTGCTCCCATTACCTCACTGTTGAAGGGGGGTCCTGTACAGTTGCAGTGGACGGCTGAGGCGGACAGGGCTTTTGGGCAGCTAAGAGCTCTGTTTACTTCTGCTCCTGTGCTGGCCCATCCGTATTCCACTTTGGCATTCATAGCAAAAGTGGACGTGTCCGAGGCTGGGATAGGAGCCATGCTCTCACAGTGCTTGGGTACGCCAAAGAAACTCTGCCCCTGTGTTTTCTTTTCGAAGAAGCTCAGCCCAGCGGAGCGCAACTATGATGTGGGGGGCCGGGAGTTGTTGGCTGTGGTTAAAGCATTGAAGGCGTGGAGACATTGGCTTGAGGGGGATAAACACCCTTTCCTCATCTGGACTGACCACCGCTACCTGGAGTACATCCGGGCAGCGAGGAGACCGAATCCTCATCAGGCAAGGTGGGCCATGTTCTTTACCTGTTTTGTATTTACCCTATCCTACAGACCAGGTTCCCAGAATAAGAAGGCAGACGCAATGTCCCGGCTGTATGACACAGAGGAGCAGCCCATGGATCAGACTCCCATACTCCCGGCCTCCTGCCTGGTAGCGCCGGTCGTGTGGGAGCTGGATGAGGATATTGAGCAGGCAATGCGTACAGAGCCCGCTGCCCTCCAGTGTTCCTTTGGGCGTATGTACGTTCCGTCTGCTGTCCGTGACCAGCTGATCTATTGGGCCCACACTTCTCCCTCCTCTGGTCATCCGGGGATCGGTCGGATGGTGCGCTGTCTGACTGGGAAGTACTGGTGGCCCACCTTGGCAAAGGACGTGAGGGTTTATGTTTACTCCTGCTCGGTGTGTGCCCAGTATAAGGCCCCGAGACAAATGCCCAGAGGTAAGTTACAACCCTTACCCATTACTCAACGACCTTGGTTACATCTGTCAGTGGATTTCCTTAAAGATTTCCTCTTTCACAGGGAAACTGGCGTCGCCAGAAAAACAGCACGGACCATCACCGCAGTGAGACCCCGGTGTTCGGACCGGGTCTGGCTCTCGACCCGAAACCTGCCTCTCCGCCTGCCCTGCTGGAAGCTGGGACCGCAGTTTGTGGGGCCCTTCAAAGTCCTGAGGAGGGCGAACGAGGTATGTTACAAATTACAGCTTCCCTCTGATAATCGTATTAACCCCTCGTTCCATGTTTCTCTCCTCAGGCCGGTGGTGGCTGGTCCGCTCTAGGAATCTGAGGTGCGGGAGGTCCCTCCGCCCCCTTTGGACATCGAGGGGCCCCGGCATAGAAAGTTTGTTCCATCCTGGATTCGAGGCGTCGTGGAGTGGGAGGGGTACGGGCCGGAGGAGAGCTGCTGGGTTCCGGTTGTGGATGTTTTGGATCCTGAACTGCTGCGGGAGTTTCAACCGCCCTCCGGTTCGTCCCCGAGGCCGGTGTCGGCGGGCCGCTGGGGCCGCGCGTCAAGGGGAGGTACTGTCACGACTTCCGCTGAAGTCAGCTCCTCTCCTTGTTCGGGCGGCGTTCAGCGATCGACGTCACCGGTTTTCTAGCCATCACCGCTCCATTTTTCATATGTCCATTTGTTTTGTCTTGTCCCATACACACCTGGTTTTCATTCCCTATCAATGTATTTAGCCCTCTGTTTCCCATCATGTCTTTGTGTGTAATTGTTTATTGTTATGTGGTTGTCAGGCGCATTACTTTTGTTTTTTCCATGGTTTTGGCACTTGTATGTTTTTATTGTGCTGTCAATTTGGAACGGAATTAAAGTGTGCCTGTTTGCTACACTCTGCTCTCCTGCACCTGACTTCGCGTCCGCTACACACGCTTAACAGTGTGACAAAACTGCACATTTTAGTGTGGCCTTTTATTGTCCCCAGCACAGACTTCTTGATATACCACACCTGTCAGGTGGCTGTATTATCTTGGCAAATGAGAAATGCTCACTAAAAGGGATGTAAACTAGTTTGTACACAACATTTGAGAGAAATAAGCTTTTTGTGTGTATGGAACATTTCTTGGATATTTTATTTCAGCTCATGAAACATGGGACCAACACTTTACATGTTGCGTTCATATTTTTATTCAGTGTAGATAAAGGGCCTCATTGCCAAAATCCTGAAGTATCCCTTTAACGGTGGATATAGTAAATATTTAATATAAGAAGCCAGTGGACAAACTACGGTCACTCTTTATCTCGAAGGAGGACAAGCCAAGGGCAAAATTGTGGTGTAGGGTATTGGGGGGTACGAACAGACGGGGGTGGGGTGGGGGGGGGGGGGGGGGGGGTCCGGGGTGACCTGAAATAAGTAACATTTTTGGGCGACCCAACCAAATTCACTTAGAAAAGTGTGTTATAGATCTGTCATTCTCATTGAAAGCAAGTCTAAGAAGCTGTAGATATATTTTATGTGTGGTATTTCTATGCTTCCCATTCTCAAGTTTCATTTTTGTGTCTTTTACTTATGTACACCAGCTTCAAACAGCTTAAAGTACAATATTCCACAGCGGTGTAGATGGTAAAACGATTATCTACACTACACTATACTTGCTTGTTTTGTCACATAAACTGAAATAAGGTGGACTATTAGAATTTTTCCCACCATGAAATGGCGGAGCTGTCCAGTGAAGATCTGCCCAGTGAAAATCTCACTTTTAAGAGTTTGTATTCTATTAACTCATACCCAAATAATGTTGGTGATTCATTCTATACTTTTGCATCTTTTTCCTGCAATTCTACACAGTTTGACATAACTTATTATGCCTCTATTGAGTGGTATATGGAGGGTTATTTTGAAAAGACAGTATGCGTTGAAGGATAAGTGGAAGGCCTCATAACCCCCCAAAAAATAAAAATGTAGTTTTTGGAAAACAGCTAACTTCAACACATTTTGCCATAGGGCAGAGAGAAACATACAGTTTTATATTGCTATTCTACACATTTTGCCTTGAGTCTGATATAAAATGTTGCAGTTTTAAAGCAAATTTCCTACAAAACTACACATTTTGCCATGGGGCAGAGATAAAGTTTTGCAGCTTCAAAGCTAATTTCCTGCAATTCTACACATATTGCTTGCTATTGGTTAGAGAGAAACATGTGCTGTTTTATAGGTCATCGCATGCTATTCTTCACATTTTTCCGTGACATTTTTCCATGCTTAAAAAAATGGATGAATAAGATATTTGATGAATAAGATATTTGGCTACAGAAGTGCCATTTCTTACCGATCTCTACAGCTTCCATCCAAAAACAAGCCCTATGAAATGACACCAATACATAGTGGAAGAGTTAGTAGCTAGCTACAGTGGCTAGCATAGCTAATGAAATAGCTACGTCGGTCGCAACACGCATAACCAGAATGACACATGATGAACAACCACCAAAGGCACACCCCATGTTTGTTAGATAATTGAGAAAGAGAAGAAGTTATACCGTTTTTCGCGAACAAAGTTGACCATTAATGCTAATTTCCTCTCCCCCATTTTTCCATTGCTTATGACGTGTCCATGCTATCTGGATGGCCCCTGACCTCCAGGGGGCCCCGAACCAACATGTTTTTATTTTATTTGATAAATTATTGAGGGTGAGGGACGAATCAACCTGTTCTGAATATCCCCCATGACAATTTCGCCTATGGGACAAGCACATCTGCTATACTGAGAGTGCGTGTCTGCGCTGCGCAGTCCGCTCGAGCTGGCGTTTGAGGAAGAGGCGCGCACCTTATTCGCTCAGTCGAGTCCTGTCTCTTGTACATGCATGGTGAAGTCTTTCCAAGCCATACCTGCGCTGCAGAAACCCGCCCAACTTCTGAATAGCGGCGACAAGAAAAGATGACCTCCAGTCGTCCAGGCAAATGCAAAATATGTGGTTAATAGCTTAATGTGGAAGAGCATCAGACAATACTAGTTAAAAAAAAAAAATACGATACTTATTTAGGGTTATGTCAATACAATTTACTATTATTTGAACCATTTGTTCTAGAAAGAAAAGGGTACATTCTAAAGGACAATGTTACTCACTAAAACGTCATCGTTGAAATGGATACGCGCGTTATATGCTATATGGCTGCATCTGACTGTGTGGGAAACGGTAAGTGGATGCTTTCATAACAAAAACATTATTTTGACTTGTCTTTTACTACCCCAATCTATCTAATCATCAGTTAAAATGACATGCCTTATGTAATGCTATAGCCTATGCATTATCTAAAGTAAACATTATTTTTCCAGGCTAAAGACATTACATAAAAAGTTTGGGACTGGATGTCCTTATAGGCTGCTACACTGACATTTTTCCTATCCAGGCTAGATTTCATCATTGTCCTCCGAGTTGTCATCATCATAGCCCCATGCTTCTGCTGGCTACTCTTAGGTTAATTTCCTTTGAGAAAGGATCACGCTGTGTTATACTGAATTCAAGGTTTAAAAAGGCTTTTAAAGTTTGTAATTTACACTTTAAAATTGAAGACTTGATTTATCTTAACAAGAAATGTATCAACCTCTACAGAAATCCCCATTAATTATAATCCACATAATAATTCACATGCAGGATTATTTTAATGCTGTGAGAAACTATTCAAATGAAGATATTACATCTAAAAGAAAGGAGGACCAAGGCACTCTTCATATAATGAATTAAAATGCCCCATGATGAAGGCCATGCAGCTGAAGCAAGTCTGAGTTGTAAAAGTTTGAATCCATTTATCATGCCATAAAAATAAATGCATTTTAGTTCATTATATGAAGAGCGCCTTGGTCCTCCTTTCTTTTAGATGACCAATTTACCGCTTTTGCCAAAGAGCATCTTCTGTCCACCAAAATCTATTGTGTACCTTAGCAGCGCTTCCCTTTCTCCTTTGTTTCTATCTCTACCATTAGTTATAGGTGCATAATTGTACCCTTGCAGTTCATACTTTAAAGCTGCAATATGTACATTTTTGGGTGACCCACCAAATTAACGTAGAAATGTGAGTTATAGATCTGTCATTCCTAAACTCGGTCCTGGGGCCTACCTTGGGTGCAAGTTTTGTTTTTGCCATAGCACTACACAACTGATTCAAATAATCAATGCTTGATGTGTAGTGCTAGAGCAAAAAACAAAATGTGCACCCAGGGGGGGGGGGGGGGGGGGGGGCAGGACCGGGTTTGAGAAGCCTCGCCTTACACGGTACAACTACAGTGACAAGCGTTTGTACCGGTACCTTTCTTTCTGAGTGTGTTTGTCATTCTATAGGTATGGCTGAAGTTTTATCTTGAGGAACATTTCCTGAATTAAATGGAATTAACGCCAACTCCAATGTCCACAAAGCTAATGTGCACAATAGCCTATTAGTGGGATAAACAGTTAGATTGTTATCTATATTCATGTATGTGAGGTGAGAGAGGAGAATGGGAGAATGGTGAAGGTCTTTGGCCCGGAGCTACTGCTGCCCTATGTTAATAGAATGGTTAATAACACTACTATTGACTTAATGGCATGTTTTAAACTACTATTGAATTAAAATAGAACCACTGTGGCATAAACAGGTACCATTATGATCATTAGGGAGGGAGAGGCGGGTTTAAGAGAAAAGGTTGCTTCTGGTCACATGCTCGTCCATTCACAAACACACGTGCACACACACACTGGGGTGCTGTCTGTCTGTCTGCCATTGTGCCATGGGGTAGTGGATTAATGGATTAAACAGATGTGTTTTTCATGGACACACACACACACACACATACACACACATACACACACACACACACACACACACACACACACACACACACGCTCTGAAGGCAAACACTCGCTGCCATGATGTGGCATCAGGAGTGCCCATGATGATACTTGACTGAGTCCGTATCGTTTCGTATCGTTGGAGAATATAGCGTGACAACTCCACACCCTGCTGTTACCACGTTCCAACACATTGGCTTTCTGTTTCATAGTTGTAACAAAGGCACTCCACGAATACAATTGATTGGACACTTGAATTATTTTTGTTTGTTTGTTTTTACATATATCCTACAGTAACATAAACTAATGAAAATTATTTTGTTATAAAAAAAAACACCTTCATAAACACAACCAAATTAATATTTTAGCGATAGCATATATGAAACCTATTAATTACACTGTTGGAATGTTCCAGTCAGAATGACTGCTCATTAGATTGAAGCTGTGTCCCTTGATGCCCAGCGGTTCTATTTTCTTTTATCGTGCAGCGAGTGCACACATAGAAGGTCTCATGAAAAAAACATGGAAAACAAATGCCCTTCCAACTGATTGGTTCTGGAGCCAGTCCTGCACCATAGACATGCTGTACATACATCATTGGTGCCAACTCAACAGCATTGGCAGACCATCTCAAACAGAGAACTGGAGTTTCTCCTCCATTTACACTAATGTAACTAGACTGCCCCTGCGTTATTACATGGATGGAGGCAAAAAGAGAGGTTGAGGTTTTATCAAGCTTTATTTGTTACTGTAGCCTTTCCTGTATAAAATGTAGTAAAGTAGTTGAATGCTAGTTGAATGCTGTCATTTTGTCTTTAGATGTAGGCTACATGGACATGAAGGAGAGTAGTAGATTGACCAGGAAGACAAAGAGGCTCAGAGGATTTGAACAGTGGCTGGTCAATGGGGTGTTATATTGTGTTCTATTATGACTGGTTTATTGCCTGCTGCCGTTGTAGAGCCCAGAGACCTGCAGTCAGATCTGGTGGCAGATGTAAAATATGATGTGATAAATATGAGGGAAGGAAACATGCTTTATAGAATTGTGTGTCATGGTTGTATTGGCATTTTCATGACATATTTTTTCTGTTTACTGATTTAGAATGTAAACTAGATACATTTGAGTATTTTTATGAGAGCAATTTCTCTTTCTGGTGATTCGGAATTTAAACTAGACACATTTAGTCATTTAATGACATAGACTTTTCTTTGTGGTGAGTTAGCATGTAAAATATATGTTTAGTACTTAAACTATGGGGAAGGAGGCTTCACAAGAAAAGGCCATTTCACCATTCCTCTCACTCTCACCAGCAACATTTACTCTGAGCAGAGTGTGTGACCCTTTTCTTGGGATAATGTCAGACACACACACGCACGCACGCACGCATACACACACACATGCACACACACACACACACACACACACACAAACATCTTAGGTTTTTTTCAGTAACGTCCGGCAGCTTTTCAGAGGTTTTATTCTCACAGTAGAGGAACCAGCACAGACAGGAGAGTAGAGGGTGGAAGTTTAACCTTTACTCCTTGTTTGTCTGCAGTTACTTAAGAACAGTTTTTTTTAATGTCAGTTTTTGTCAGTTTAGCTCAACTCACATTGGAGAATCTCAACTGTGTTTCTCATCCTCTTCTCATAGCAGAGCTCTTACACACGAGTCAATGCCTAAAGCAGAGAAATGTCCAGTACCAAAACAGCATACACGTGTAGCATTCACACACACACACACACACACACACACACACACACACACACACACACACACACACACACACACACACACACACACACACACACACACACACACACACACACACACACACACACACACAGTCATACCTCTGTTTCTGTTTTTAGAGGCTTGATGCTTCTCTTGCTGTGTTAGTGTCCTCAAACTGTCCAAAGCCCTGTGCTCTCTTGCTGTGTTAGTGTCCTCAAACTGTCCAAAACCCTGTGTTCTCTTGCTGTGTTAGTGTCCTCAAACTGTCCAAAACCCTGTGTTCTCTTGCTGTGTTAGTGTCCTCAAACTGTCCAAAACCCTGTGTTCTCGAGCCTCAAGCTACCTCTCAGACAGGAGCTGAGTTGGAGTTTTCTAGAATAATTTCTTGGCTTTCAACCCTGGACCCCACTTCCCTTCTCCCAGTGACTTTGATATGAAAGTGAAGAGGAGGCAAGGGGGAGCCAGCTGGTGTACAGTAATAACTGAGGTTTACCTACAGCTGGCTATATACTACACAGTGCTGCTGCCTGCTTAGTGAGGGGCTTGTAAGGGGGAACAGTCTGAACATAGAAGTAGATGATATAGAACATGCAGAGAGGGCACATCAAGAGAGCACATCTGGATGGTGATTGCGAAGCTAGTAAAGTGTAGGTTATTTTATTTTATTCATTTTTCCTACATGCATTAGCCATGCAGCTGAAGAAGGGAATGTGATACGATGAGGATGTAGAGTTATGGTATTTCTCTGCACTGCTAATTGGTAGGTACTTCTGTTGTAAGGTGCATCTCAAGCTTCCCATTACATTCCCATAATAACCCACTATCGCTCTGTTATCCTCCTCACATGCCCAAACCCAGCTGTCAGTGTTATCCTGTCTGTGCAAAGTGAAAGGAGAGACGGCTGGCAGGTATGTAGTTGTAGAAAAAGCTACAGAAGCTAGATAGCGAGAAGCGCCCATTTTTAATCCTTACTGAGGGGGTTAATTATAGATACTGTCAGTCTCTGGAGAGCTCACACCTTCTCCTAATGCTGTTAGGTGCAGCAGCAAAGACCCAGCTGAGGTGTGTGTGTGTGTGTGTGTGTGTGTGTGTGTGTGTGTGTTTGTGTGTGTGTGTGTGTGTGTGTGTGTGTGTGTGTGTGTGTGTGTGTGTGTGTGTGTGTGTGTGTGTGTGTGTGGCGTGAACAAAGCCATAACCCAAACTGCATCAGCAGCAGACTGCCTCTATAATGTGGGTAAATAAGGGGTGTTTCAAAGGAAGATGCTGTTTTGCTGTGAGTAGTTTTAGTGGCCTACAAATAGGACAGGAGGGAGGGTGATAATGAGTGTCTTACTCTCCTTGTTGAATAATGTAATAATAGTACAGTGTGTGTAAAGGGACAATGTTACACGGTGGCACGTGTAGTCCCAGTAAAGAACAAAATAAAACACTTAAAATGTGTAATGTGAAGCGTGACAACTTTTCCTGCATTTGAAGTTCTGTGCCTTTTCATAGCTAAATAAACTCCCTCTCCCTCTCCCTCATCCTTCTTGCACCCCAGATGGAGGCTATCCATCCAGACTGTGCCCTGGTCTCTCATCACATGAAGTCCCAGGAGAGCTGTATCCACACACGCAGACAGGAAGGCCGGAACCGCTCTGCCAGGACAGGTATGTGGGTGTGGTGTGGTATGGTGTGTGTGGAGTATCTTTCAGGGATTTTTTGTAATATATCATAAGACAGTGGCAGTTTTGAGTACTTCAGATTATCACAGGTGTCTGTAATGATCTCTGGTCCATTAATTATTATTATTATTATTATTATTATTATAAAAAAGGTATTATTTATTTGCACCAAAGAAAACAAGTGCTAAACAAACAAAGAAATGTTGTTTAGGTGTGGTTGGAAGCCCACGGGCTTATTTGAAAACCACACCACAAAAAAAAAAAAACCTTTGGGTGGCCTTGTCAAGTAAAATAAATGAAATAATTAAATCTGATGATTTTTAAGTAAATAATAGAATGACAAAGCTGTAAAACATGATCCTAAATATAAACCAGCAACTTAGTGAATACCATTGGTGTTTAATATGAGGGTTTCAGCATGACATATCCTTTAGATTTTTCCCCACACACATTTTTGTATTTTCCTATGTATTTGTTGACAATTTGATGTTTTGACATCAGTCTGGTGGCAGTTGTTAAAAAAAGGTGAATATTTGGAAAAGTTGCAGAGTTCATTTAAAATAATGATTAGATGCTTTTTTCATTAATTAGGCTATTTTCTGTTGAACCATATGGTCTATCTACTAGAATCTCATGGAAAATATGGACACAGATATAGAACATGTATACTATATATGAATAATAATTTTAAAAAGTTATTCAAGTATAAATTACCAAAGTTACAATAGATTGCCATAGATTTTCTGTTAAATACCAAGATGACAGAAGCTACTGGTATCTTTGGTAAACTACTAGTAGATTTGCAACCCTAGGTGTATGTGTGTGTGTATGTATTTGTGTGTGTGTGTGGACATCATACGTCTGGAGGGTACGCAATGTATTGCAAATATAAACAGACTAGCGTATAAAAACTCACAGGACATTCACTCATGAAACATTTCTGCTAGCTTATCAAGAGGCGACTGACTCCATCCTCAATCAAGATTCTGCATTTGCCATTCATTGTGAAAGGAAAATAGGTAGAAGGAGGAAAACACATTTTTAAACACATTGTCCTTCAGCGATGTAGGCCAGAGCATCCGACAGCCAATCAGGGGAGGTAATCAGGTGTGGAGTTTCCTCAGATTAAAGGATGTTAGTTAGTTTGTTAGTCCTCTCTAACTGAAGCAACCCCCCACCCCCCACCCTCTCTCTTTCTCTCAATTCAGTTTAATTCAAGTGACTTCATTGGCATGGGAAACATATGTTTACATTGCCAAAGAATGTGAAATGGATAAACAAAAGTAAAATAAACAGTAAAAAGTGAACAGTAAATATTACACTCACACAAGTTCCAAAATAATAGAGACATTTCA
This sequence comes from Oncorhynchus mykiss, assembly GCF_057628025.1. Lineage (NCBI taxonomy): Eukaryota > Metazoa > Chordata > Actinopteri > Salmoniformes > Salmonidae > Oncorhynchus > Oncorhynchus mykiss. The sequence continues at coordinate 84,444,947 of NC_143026.1, forward strand.
AATGTCTTATTATGTCTATATATATTGTAATGATGTGCAAATAGTTAAAGTTGCTGTCCCTCTTCCCCTTTCTCTCTCTCTCGCTCTCTTTCTCTCTCAATACAGTTAAATTCAATTCAAAGGGCTTTATTGGCATGGGAAACATATGTTTACATTGCCAAAGCAAATGGAATAGACAATAAACAAAAGGGAAATAAACAATGGAAACATTAGTGAACATTAGTGAACATCTCGCTCTCTCTTTCCATCTCTCTCTCTCTCTCTCTCTCTCTCTCTCTCTCTCTCTCTCTCACTCTCACTCTCTCTCTCTCTTTCTTTCTCTCTCTCTCCCTCTTTCTCTTTCTATCACAAGAATTTCTAGTTCCAATGATATTAACTCAAATCTCACTATGTACTTTGACCAATTCCCCAGGGGTTGTAAGGCCCCGGTTAATAGAATGATTTGACAAAGTCCCAGAATTTCTGCAAAAGGTTAGTTCTTTATTCAGAGAGCTCTGAAAATCATACAAGCACATAGCCTTTTATAAGTCACATTTAGTTATACCATATATCATTCCCCTTATATTATGCCCCTCATCTTCTCTAACACTGTCAATGCTATTTACAAGTCTACTCCAACACACATTGCTTATCATATCCTACAACATGTTACATAATCTACTGCAAGCCTAAAGGTTTCTCCCCTCCCTGGGTGGGGAGACCTCCTTCCTGTTATCATTTTCACAGTGGTCACAAGTTGTCTGTCACAAGTTGTCTGTTGACAGTTCCTCTTTTCCTACTCACACACTGTCTCACTTACATTGCTAAATAGCAAAGTCTTAACTTGTCCTATGCACACACATTAGAGAATTCTAGTCTTATAATTCTAATTCATCATACGTTTCAGGGTGGAATACTTTAGTCACTACCTTAAACATATAAATCATATACATTTCTATATCACTTTTTCTTTCTTTCTCCCTCTCTCCCTCTTTCTCTTTCTATCTCTCCCTCTTTCTTTTTCTCTTTCTCTCTCTCTTTCTCTTTCTCTCTCTCTCTCTCTCCCTCTTTCTCTTCTCTTTCTCTTTCTCTCTCTTTCTCTTTCACCCCTCTCTTCCCCGTAGTACAACTGGAGCTACTCTCTTGCTCAGTCCCCTCTCTCATCTCTTTCTCTCTCCCCTTCCCCATCTCTCTTTCTGTCTCATCCCTCTCTCTCTTAGTTAGTCCAACTGGAGCGACTCCCATCTCTGCTCCTGATGTAAAAGGTGAGGCGAGAGAATCAATGGGAACTCATTCATTATGGTTTCCTCTCTCTTTTCACTCTCTAAATAAATCTTGCATTACAAACTTGTCCTCTCCACAAACTGGGCCAAGCGTCTTCTCCCATCAGGGATGGATGTCTAAAAACAGCATGCAGTGTTCCAAAATAATCTGCCTTTGTTTGTATGAGCTTTGTGAGACTGAGACATGTGGTTGGGTCATCCCAGTGGCGTAGTCTTCTTTATCAGCCATCTTGGAAAAGGTGAACATGAACGGTAGATTCTTTATAAGGCAGCCGTCTGCTTCTCTATGGGTAAATATTTGAGTTCCAAAAGAACCCCTCTTTGTTTTTATAGAGCTTTGTGAGACTTTATGAAAGGGTTTAAGGGTCATCACTCTCCTCTAGTTTCCTTTGACAGCCATCTTGGAAAGGGTGAGAATTAAAGGAAGCTTCTCTGTGAGGTAGCAGTCCATTTGTCTATGGGGACCTGCACCACAGCTGTTGTCACTCAAAATTAATTGCATCATTTGTAAGCTGTTTATTCTGTGATGAAACAAAAACAAAGACATGCTGGTAATTATCATTTGGAGTGTCAGGTATAAGCTTCTTTGATCAAGTCTGATGTGCCAACAACAGGATACAGTGGATGTGTGTGTGTGGCTTCTCCTGGCTGGCTCACCATTACAGACACCCAGAGGGAGATGGAGCCTGAGCTCCAGCTGGTCCTGGGTCTCCTAAGTGCCCTCATATCTCCTCTCGAGTAGGGATGAAATAAAGTACCATCAAGCTCAACCAACATAGAAAACAAAAACATGCTCTGAGATTGGTGTGTAAAAATTAATAAAGATTCAGTTGTTCAGTGTGTGTCTATGTATGTGTGTGTGTGCGTGTGCGTGTGCGTGTGCGTGTGCGTGTGTGCGTGCGCGCGCGCGTGTGTGTGTGTGTGTGTGTGTGTGTGTGTGTGTGAGCATGCGCAGTGGAGTCAGTGACCTTAGTTGGCAGAGTGAGGAGATTGGCGGTCTGGGAAGTGGCCTGGATGAAAACATGTCAAGCGCACTCACACAACCTAATATTATGATGTTAATTAAACCAGCCAGCATGAATATTTATCATCTGATTAACATTAGCATTAGCACAGTCCAGCCTCTCCCAGACCTGGGTTCAAACAGTATTTTAAATCTTTAAATATTTTAGCAACACTTGACTATGAAAGTACAAACCCTGCATGTCTGGTGCTCCTTCAGACAGGCTGAATCAAATGCTCAAAGTAATAAAAAAATGTCAAATACTGTTTGTGCGTCCAGAAGAGAGGAGGAAGTTTGGGGATGGAAATTAGATTCCTCTCAGTCCAGTGGCCACAGTCTGTCTCAGTGGGTCCTGAATGTGTCCTGGGGAGGGTGTTGATTGGATGTCATCTATCAGGGGTGGACTTAGCAATTTGGGGGTCCATTTCAAAATGTCATTGAGCTCCCCCCTGGGACCTTCTGTATGGGCAGCTGGGGCCTGTTTCAATTGAAAGCTATGAAGCATAGCAAAGTCTTCCTCTGTCTTCCATCGATGTCTGTGTTCCCAAGAGCTGAGATGGTGATCGAATTCAATGGTCCTCAAGTCTGCCCGTAGGCAGTTTTAATGTGTACTAATCTCTTAATCAATTCCAATCAGATCATTCATTCACTATGAGGATATCAAATCAAATCAAATTTTGTTGGTCACATACCCATGGTTAGCAGATGTTAATGTGAATGTAGCAAAATGAGAGGGAGGTAGGGATATTTAAAAGGGAAGTAGTGATGGAGTCAGATCTGGGGTTTAGTAAGGAGATAGAGGTAAATGGGATTAGGTGTAGAGGTGCAGGGGTAATAGGAAGGATAGAGTAGAGGTATGGGGAGAGATAGAGCGGTAGTGGAGGGGCAGGTAGAGGCTAAGGGCTTTGGAACAGTAGCTGGGTAGAGGTGGTTGTTGGGGGTGATTAGGTGACAGCTAGACATGTCTGAGCCCTGAAACTCTAGTTAAAAGCCAGCTAATGGGGGCAACAAAGACAGGAGAGGAGAGGAGGGAAGTGGAGGAGAGGAGGGAAGGGAAGGAGGAGATCAGGCTACACGTCTACACCTTATTTATTACCATTTCACCACCTCCGCCTCAAAACCCTATTGTCAAATGATGGAGGGAGCATGAGTGAGTGAGACAGCAAAAAATAGAAACAGTGGAACTGTCTACAGGATTCTATTAAGGAAAATGTATACCCATAATAGAAAAGCTATAAATCAGGAATAAAATCCAGTTCTTCTGTGTGGATGTGACTGTGTGTGTGTGTGATATGTGTGTGTGTGGTATGTGTGTGTGTGTGGATATGACTGTGTGTATATACTGTGTGTGTGTGTGGTATGTGTGTGTTTGTGGTATGTGTGTGTGTGTGTGTGTGTGTGGATATGACTGTGTGTATATACTGTGTGTGTGTGTGGTATGTGTGTGTGTGCGGCCGTGTGTCTGTATGGAGATTTGTCTTTCACGCTCTGCTCTTGGCATTTACACGGCACATTGCCCACCATGATACCCCTGCCTCTCTGCCTTGTTTCCGCATCATCACAGTTATACTTCCACTGACATGATCTCTCTCAGAGCTGCAAGGACACGTCGAAAACCACACGGCAACCAGTTAGACACAGTTGACGGTAGAGTACACTTGAAATACTGTGTGTCCTCTTTCCACTCTAAATCAAGTGTACATTGTTTCTGTATTTCTCTGCATATCTTTACTGTCCTCCCTAGCGTGATCCAACCCCATCTATCACTAGGACGGGATCACGCGAGATAGAAGGGGGAGAGGGAGTGAGAGAGAGAGAGAGAGAGATAAAAGGGGGAGAGGGAGTGAGAGAGAGAGAGAGAGAGAAAAGGGGGAGAGGGAGAGAGAGAGATACAAATAGAAGGAGGGAGAGAGAGAGAGAGAGAAAGAGATAGAAGGGGGAGAGTTAGAGAGAGAGATACAAATAGAAGGCGGGAGAGAGAGAGATACAGAATAGAAGAGGGAGAGGGAGAGACAGATAGAAGGGGGGAGAGAGAGATAGAAGGGGGAGAGAGAGAGAGATAGAATGGGGAGAGAGAGAGATAGAAGGGGGGAGAGAGAGAGAGATAGGGAGAGGGAGAGAGAGAGAGAGAGAGATAGAAGGGGGAGAGGGAGAGAGAGAGATACAAATAGGAGGGGGGAGAGAGAGAGATACAGATAGAAGAGGGAGAGGGAGAGAGAGATAGAAGGGTAGAGGGAGTGAGAGAGAGAGAGGGAGAGATTAAAGGGGGAGAGGGAGAGAGAGAGATACAAAAAGAAGGAGGGAGAGTGAGAGATAGAAGGGGAGAGGGAGTGAGAGAGAGAGAGAAAGAGATAGAAGAGGGAGAGTTAGAGAGAGAGATACAAATAGAAGGCGGGAGAGAGAGATACAGAATAGAAGAGGGAGAGGGAGAGACAGATAGAAGGGGGGAGAGAGAGAGAGAGAGATAGAAGGGGGAGAGAGAGAGAGATTGAAGGGGGGAGAGAGAGATAGAAGGGGGGAGAGAGAGATATATAATGGGGAGAGAGAGAGAGATAGAAGGGGGGGAGAGATACAGATAGAGGAGGGAGAGGGAGAGGGAGAGAGAGATAGAAGGGGGGAGAGAGAGAGATAGAAGGGGGAGAGAGAGAGAGATAGAAGGGGGGGAGAGAGATAGAGAGATGGGAGAGGGAGAGAGAGATATGCAGATAGAAGGGGGAGAGAGAGAGATATATGCAGATAGAAGGGGGAGAGAGAGGGATATGCAGATAGAAGGGGGGAGTGAGAGATATGCAGATAGAAGGGGGAGAGAGTGAGATATGCAGATAGAAGGGGGAGAGCGAGGGATATGCAGATAGAAGGGGGAGAGAGAGAGATATGCAGATAGAAGGGGGAGAGAGAGGGATATGCAGATAGAAGGGGGAGAGAGAGAGATATGCAGATAGAAGGGGGAGAGAGAGAGATATGCAGATAGAAGGGGGAGAGAGAGAGGGATATGCAGATAGAAGGGGGAGAGAGAGAGAGATATGCAGATAGAAGGGGGAGAGAGAGAGATATGCAGATAGAAGGGGGAGAGAGAGCGGTACAGATAGAAGGGGGAGAGAGCAGTACAGATAGAAGGGGGAGAGAGCGGTACAGATAGAAGGCGGAGAGAGAGCGGTACAGATAGAAGGGGGAGAGAGCGGTACAGATAGAAGTGGGAGAGAGCGGTACAGATAGAAGGCGGAGAGAGCGGTACAGATAGAAGGGGGAGAGAGAGAGCGGTACAGATAGAAGGGGGAGAGTGTGGTACAGATAGAAGGGGGAGAGAGAGAGCGGTACAGATAGAAGGGGGAGAGTGCGGTACAGATAGAAGGGGGAGAGTGCGGTACAGATAGAAGGGGTAGAGAGCGGTACAGATAGAAGGGGGAGAGAGCGGTACAGATAGAAGGGGGAGAGTGAGATACAGGGCAATGGAAAATAGGCATGAGAGACCAGTCTAAATATTAAGGTCTCCTTCAACATATTGCCAAATCAATCAGATCCACTACACAAGCTGTCGGGTTTCCTCAAACTCGCTTCCTTACTTGTAGCTAACGGGCCTTAGTGTTTATGCTATCATCATGATATGCTATTGGTGTGGTAGACAAGGCAAGACTTGTCCTGACTATTTCTAGGTATATACAGTATCTGGGGTAACACTTTATTTGGTTAGTCCCATTTATATGGTTTTTAGATGTTCAGTAGACGTTCATTAACTGTCAACAAGATTTTAACTATCTACTAACCCTAACCCTAGCGATAACCCTAACCTTAACCTTAACCCTCATCCTAACCCTAAACTTAACCCTTACCTTATCCCTTATTCTAAACCTAACCCTAATCGTAACCTTTGCAAGTAGTTGCTTATCAACCATGGTTTGGAACTGGTTTAGGGAACAGAACCAAAAAGTAGTTGCTTATCAACCATGGTTTGGAACTGGTTTAGGGAACAGAACCAAAAAGTAGTTTCTTATCAACCATGGGTTGGAAGTGGTTTAGGGAACAGAACCAAAAAGTAGTTTCTTATCAACCATGGTTTGGAACTGGTTTAGGGAACAGAACCAAAAAGCGGAAAATAATACAAATTTTCAAGGAACAGAAACAGATCCTGGAACAAAAGTGATCCATACTGTTCCAGAACAGAACCATTATTTTTTAAATCAAATCAAAATCCAATTTTATTTGTCACATACACATGGTTAGCAGATGTTAATGCAAGTGTAGCAAAATGCTTGTGCTTCTAGCTCCGACAGTGCAGTAATATCTAACAACTAATCTAACAATTCCCCAACAACTACCTTATACACACAAATCTAAAGGGGTGAATGAGAATATGTACATGTAAGTATATCGATGAGCGATGGCCGAGAGGCATAGGCAAGGTGCAATAGATGGTATGAAATACAGTATATACATGTGATATGAGTAATGTAAGATATGTAAACATTATTAAAGTGGCATTATTTACAGTGCATTGTATAAAGTGACTAGTGATCCATTTATTAAAGTGGCCAGTGATTGGGTCTCAATGTAAGCAGCAGCCTCTCTGAGCTAGTGATTGCTGTTTAGCAGTCTGATGGCCTTGAGATAGAAGCTGTTTTTCAGTCTCTCTGTCCCAGCTTTGATGCACCTGTACTGACCTCGCCTTCTGGATGGTAGCGGTGTGAACAGGCAGTGGCTCGGGTGGTTGATGTCCTTGATGATCTTTTTGTCCTTCCTGTAACATCGGGTGCTGTAGGTGTCATGGAGGGCAGGTAGGTGATGCGTTGTGCAGGACGCATCACCCTCTGGAGCCTTGTGGTTGAGGGCGGTGCAGTTGCCGTACCAGGCTGTGATACAACCACATTAGGATGCTCTCGATAGTGCATCTGTAAAAGTTTGTCAGGATTTTGGGTGACAAGCCAAATTTCTTCAGCCTCCTGACGTTGAAGAGGCGTTGTTGCGCCTTCTTCACCACATTGTCTGTGTGAATGGACCATTTCAGTTTGTCTGTGATGTGAACGCAGAGGAACTTAAAACTTTCCACCTTCTCCACTGCTGTCCCTTCGATGTGGTAGGGGGGTGCAACTCCACCTTGTCCCTGTACTGGCATTTCACTTGTTTGAATGCCTTGCGGAGGGAATAACTACACTGTTTATATTCAGACATATTCCCAAACCTCTTTCTGTCACGGTTGTGTGGAGAGACGGACCAAGGCGCAGCGTGATTAAAGTCCCACATATTTATTTAAGTGAAACTTCCAAACAAAAAGAAACAAACAACGAACCGTAACATCAGAGGTGCTACATGCACTAACTCAAAACAATATCCCACACAGCAGGTGGAGACAGGGAACCCTTCAGTATGATCCCCAATTAGAGACAACGAACCTCAGCTGCCTCTAATTGGGAACCATACCAAGAGCACCAACATAGAAATAATAAACCTAGAAAACCCCCTAGTCATGCCCTGACCTACTATACCATAGAGAACCAGAGGGTGACAGTACCCTCCCCCCCTCCACAAAGTTGAGGACTCCAGCCGCACAACCTGAAAACAACTGGGGAGGGTAGGGGGGGTGATTCATGTTGGCGGCGGCTCTGGTGCAGGTCGTAGCCCCCGCCCAGACCCCGGATCCGGCCATGGCACCAGGCTAAACGACGTGCCCATACTGGGCATCGGCGCAGAGAATGGCTCCGGCCCTGGAACTGGGTTGAACGTTGCGCCCGGACTGGGCACCGGCGCAGAGGAGGGCTCCGGCCTTGGAGCTGGGCTGGTTGCCGTGCCTGGACTGATCACCGGCGCTGAGGAAGGCTCCGGCCTAGGAGCGGGACTAGACGCTGTGTCTGGAATGGGACACCGGCACAGAGAAGGGCTCCTGCCATGGAGCTGGACTGGACGCCGTGCTTGGACTGGACACCAGCGCAGAGGAAGACTCCAACCTTGGAGCGGGACTGGACTCCTTGCCTGGAAGCTCTGGACCGTCGACCGTCGCTGGAGGTTCCGGACCGTCGACCGTCGCTGGAGGTTCCAAACCGTCGACCGTCGCTGGATGTTCAAGACTGCAGACCTTCGCTGGAGGTTCCGGACCGTCGACCGTCGCTGGAGGTTCCGAACCGTCGACCGTCGCTGGAGGTTCAAGACTGCAGACCGTCGCTGGAGGTTCCGGGCTGTTGACCATCGCAGGAGGTTCCGGACTGTGGACCGTCGAAGGGGGTTCCGGACTGGGGACCGTCGCAGGGGATTCCGGACTGTGGACCGTCGCAGGGGGTTCCGGACTGTGGACCGTCGCAGGGGGTTCCTGACTGTGGACCCGTTGCAGGGGGTTCCTGACTGGTGACACACAATTCAAGGCGAGTGCGTGGAACTGGCACAGGATGTACCGGACTGGGGAGGCGCACTGGAGGCCTGAAACGTGGAGCCGGCACAGGTGGTACCGGATTGGTGACATGCACTTCAGGGAGAGTGCGAGGAGGAGGCACAGGTAGTACCGGACTGGTGACACGCACTTCAGGGCTAGTGCGAAGAGGAGACACAGGACGTACCAGACTGGGGAGGCGCACTGGAGACCAGAAGGGTGGAGCCAGCCCAAGTTGCACCAGACTGCTAACCGGATCCCCTGGTCGGATGTTGAGCAGAACGTACTTTCACAAAATCTCCCTCATTTCACTCTCTCCTATCCTCCCCAATGCCTTGCAGACTGTCTCTGGCACTTCAGGGCGAGTGCAGAAAGCAGGTACAGGACGTACCGGGCTGGAGACACCCACTTCAGGGCGAGTGCAGAAAGCAGGTACAGGACGTACCGGGCTGGAGACACGCACTTCAGGGCGAGTGCAGAAAGCAGGTACAGGACGTACCGGGCTGGAGATACGCAATTCAGGGAGAGTGCAGAAAGCAGGCACAGGACGTACCAGGCTGGAGACACGCAATTCAGGGAGAGTGCAGGAAGCAGGCACAGGACGTACCGGGCTGAAGACACGCACTTCAGGGAGAGTGCAGGAAGCAGGCACAGGACGTACCGGGCTGGAGACATGCAATTCAGGGAGAGTGCAGGAAGCAGACACAGGACGTACCGGACTGGGGAGGCGCACTGGAGGCCGCCGCATACTCCTAACCAACTCCATTCTCCGGTATCCCTCCTCACACTGTTCCATCGAATCCCAGACGGGCTCTGGTTCTCCCCTTGGGTCGACCGACCACCTCTCTGTCTCCTCCCAGGTGGTCTTTGGCTCTTCCCTCTGCCCAGCCGCCAGCTCCATGTACCCCCCCAAAAAACATTATTGGAGTTTCTATGGCCGCAGTCCCCGGCACCGTCGCCGTCCTTCTTGCGTCCTCTGTGACTCCTGCCAAGGAAGATCTCCTGTCCTTCCATTATTTCTTCCCAGGTCCAACTTATTTTCCCCATTGTAGCACGCTGCTTGGTCCTTGGTAGGTGGGATATTCTGTCACGTTCGTGAGGAGAGACGGACCAGGGCGCAGCGGATGTTAAGTTCCACATATTCATTATAAAGTTAAATTTAGCAAAACAAAACAATAAATCAAATAAACTAACAATGAAACGTGACTATGTGGTGCACATGCACAAATCACAAAATAATATCCCACAAACACAGGTGGGAAAAATGCTACCTAAATATGATCCCCAATTAGAGACAACGATTACCAGCTGCCTCTAATTGGGAATCATACAAATCACCAACATAGAAAAATAAACTAGAACACCACATAGAAATAATAAACTAGAATAGCCCCAGTCATGCCCTGACCTACTACACCATAGAGAAACAATGGCTCTATACGGTACAATCCAAATAAAGTGTGACCGTATCTTGCCCCCCCCCTTCCTCTGTCCATCATCTCTTTTGTTTCCCTCCCTTCTGACCAGATGACCACTACAATACAGCATATTGTATCACATCATGTCCTTTCTGGAATGCAATCAGTGCAGAGATATCATAAATCCCGACTGAACGTTTTGAGGGAACAATATTGTAAACAGCATTACAACAAAACCGAGAGCTATCTGTGTATGAGAAATGGAGAAATGGAAGACAAGTGCAGCCACAAAACATCTGAAAGTGAGGCCCGAGGGGAAGAGAGGAAGAGTGAAGGTCAGAGAGGAGTGAGAGAAAGAAAGATTGAAAAATAGAAGAGCACACACTTAGCTCTTTCCTCAATCTAATTCCAGCCCTCTCACAAACCAGATCAGGTGTGTACCTCTGACAATACAAACCATGTCCCTGTATTTGTACCGCCCCTCATGGGGATCATAAACTCACATGAATGTTCAGCTGATGGATTCCTGGGTCTCTGAGGTCTGGGCGATAGTCTACACAGGTCACCATGTGACCAGACTTTGGCCTTTAAAACAAGAAGGAACAGGCTGTAGTCGAATACCCTGCCTCAGCCATTAACGGTTAAGCTATGTACTATATACATGATGTTTACTATAAGATAAGTATCTCAGCAGTCTTGGAGTCTCCCCATAGATTTTATATAGTTTCTGATGTTGTAAATCCGATGGTGATGGTGAGATATCTACTGTATAGTAAAGATGTCACTATCACCTGTAAGTAATGGTCTCCTCCCTACAGGAGACACTGTATAATCTATAATCACTGGTATTAAACACAGATACAGGCTTGGAAATTCAGCAACATTGTGTGTGTTGTGTTGTGAGGAATGTGAATGAAGAGAGAGCAAAGGAGAGGAGTCTGAGAGGAAGAGAGAGAGACTGATCATGACACAAGGCGAGACCCAGATGCAGACACAGGAGGCAGATGGTTGGAGTCTTACAATATGTATTAATCCAATAGGGGAAGGCAAGAGAATGGTCCTGGACAGGCAAAAGGGTCAAAACCAGTTCAGAGTCACAGGGCAGGCAGAATCAAGGTCAGGGCAGGCAGAATCAAGGTCAGGGCAGGCAGAATCAAGGTCAGGGCAGGCAGAATCAAGGTCAGGGCAGGCAGAATCAAGGTCAGGGCAGGCAGAATCAAGGTCAGGGCAGGCAGGATGATCAGACAGGCAGAATCAAGGTCAGGGAAGGCAGGATGATCTGGAAGACGGGAAAGTAGTCCAGAGTCAGACAGGGTTCAAAACCTGAAAGGACTAGCAAAAAGAGAATAGCAAAAGGGGTACGGAAAAACACACTGGTTGACTTGACTAACATACAAGACAAACTGAAACAGAGAGACAGGAAACACAGGAATAAAACACTGGGGAAAACAAGATGAACTGGCACAGAGAGGCAGGAAACACAGGGATAAATACACTGGGGAAAACAAGATGAACTGGCACAGAGAGACAGGAAACACAGGGATAAATACACTGGGGAAATGAGATGAACTGGCACAGAAAGACAGGAAACACAGGGATAAATACACTGGCACAGAGAGACAGGAAACACAGGGATAAATACACTGGCACAGAGAGACAGGAAACACAGGGATAAAAACACTGGGGAAAACAAGATGAACTGGCACAGAGGGGCAGGAAACACAGGGATAAATACACTGTGGTAAACAAGACGAACTGGCACAGAGAGACAGGAAACACAGGGATAAATACACTGGGGAAATGAGATGAACTGGCACAGAGAGACAGGAAACACAGGGATAAATACACTGGCACAGAGAGACAGGAAACACAGGGATAAATACACTGGGGATAACAAGATGAACTGATACAGAGAGACAGGAAACACAGGGATAAATACATTGGCACAGAGAGACAGGAAACACAGGGATAAATACACTGGGGATAACAAGATGAACTGACACAGAGAGACAGGAAACACAGGGATAAATACACTGGGGATAACAAGATGAACTGGCACAGAGAGACAGGAAACACAGGGATAAATACACTGGCACAGAGAGACAGGAAACACAGGGATAAATACACTGGGGAAAACAAGATGAACTTGCACAGAGAGACAGGAAACACAGGGATAAATACACTGGGGATAACAAGATGAACTGGCACAGAGAAACAGGAAACACAGGGATAAATACACTGGCACAGAGAGACAGGAAACACAGGGATAAATACACTGTGGAAAACAAGATGAACTGGCACAGAGAGACAGGAAACACAGGGATAAATACACTGGGGAAAACAAGATGAACTGGCACAGAGAGACAGGAAACACAGGGATAAATACACTGTGGAAAACAAGATGAACTGGCACAGAGAGACAGAAAACACAGGGATAAATACACTGGCACAGAGAGACAGGAAACACGGGGATAAATACACTGGGGGAAATGAGATGAACTGGCACAGAGAGGCAGGAAACACAGGGATAAATACACTGGGGGAAACAAGATGAACTGGCACAGAGAGACAGGAAACACGGGGATAAATACACTGGGGATAACAAGATGAACTGGCAAAGAGAGACAGGAAACACAGGGATAAATACACTGGCACAGAGAGACAGGAAACACAGGGATAAATACACTGGGGAAAACAAGATGAACTGGCACAGAGGGGCAGGAAACACAGGGATAAATACACTGGCACAGAGAGACAGGAAACACAGGGATAAATACACTGGGGATAACAAGATGAACTGGCACAGAGAGACAGGAAACACAGGGATAAATACACTGGGGAAAACAAGATGAACTGGCACAGAGAGACAGGAAACACAGGGATAAATACACTGGGGAAAACAAGATGAACTTGCACAGAGAGACAGGAAACACAGGGATAAATACACTGGGGATAACAAGATGAACTGGCACAGAGAGACAGGAAACACAGGGATAAATACACTGTGGAAAACAAGATGAACTGGCACAGAGAGACAGGAAACACAGGGATAAATACACTGGGGAAAACAAGATGAATTGGCATAGAGATACAGGAAACACAGGGATAAATACACTGTGGAAAACAAGATGAACTGGCACAGAGGGGCATGAAACACAGGGATAAATACACTGGGGAAAACAAGCGACACCTGGAGGGGGTGAGAGACAATAACGAGGACGAGGACAGGTGAAACAGATCAGGACGTGACAGATAGGGAAAGACAGGGAGAGAGGGAGAGGGAGAGAGAGACTGAGAGGGAGAGAGATGGAAAGAGAGGCAGAGAGAGAGACAGAGGGAGATAAATAATTACTGGGAGGGAGAGAGAGGGAGAGAGAGACAGAGGGAGAGAGATGGAGAGAGAGGCAGAGAGAGAGACAGAGGGAGATAAATAATTACTTGGAGGGAGAGAGAGGGAGAGAGAGACATAGGGAGAGAGGGAGAGGGAGAGGGAGAGAGAGGCAGAGAGAGAGAGAGACAGAGGGAGATAAATAATTACTGGGAGGGAGAGAGAGGGAGAGAGAGAGACAGAGGGAGATCAATAATTACTTGGAGGGAGAAAGAGGGAGAGAGAGACATAGGGAGAGGGAGTGGGAGAGAGAGGCAGAGAGAGAGACAGAGGGAGAGAAATAATTACTGGGAGGGAGAGAGAGGGAGAGAGAGAGACATAGGGAGAGAGGGAGAGAGAGACTGAGAGGGAGAGAGATGGAGAGAGAGAGGGAGAAAGAGAAAAAGAGAAAGTATCACTTTATTCATCTATCCCTCCATCCTCCTCCACTGATACAGAGCAGAGTGCTAATAGCACTGATTATACAAGCAACCAACAGAGTATCACACACACGCACGCACGCACGCACGCACGCACACACGCGCGCACACACACACACACACACACACACACACACACACACACACACACACACACACACACACACACACACACACACACACAATAGCATGATCCCCTTTCACAAAACATTATTGAAAACAGACAGGCTGAGTGCCTTTTCATTACTATAGGTGAGGTGCAATTAGCACAATGTTAAATATCTGGCTTATTTGAACATGAGGAGGTCCTCAATCCAGCCTAAAGTAGAAATAGCACAAGGCAGCAGCATGCTATCCACAGTATTCTCTATGGTTTTAGTCCGGAAATGGCACCAGCATGTCATGTTCTCGTTTTGTTGCAATACACAAGTCAGGGTGACCCATATAATGAGAAATTACAAACTCTCCATGAGGTGACCAGACCAGGTTTTAAAACAATATATTAGGCCAGTTGGATCCTCTGCATGACAAACAGACATGACTCTTCATAACCATGAAATAGCCACTGTTTGTTACATCAATCAGAAAGTGTTGTGACATCACAGCTGTGGCAACTGGTCCTGAAAATAATTCCCCAAAAGCTATACAGTGTTTTATTATGAATGAGATGTGAAGTCGTCCGTCTTTGAGCCTGTTTTAATTGACGACAGGCTGCAGGCCTTTGATGTAGAGACTGTAGTGAGAGAGAGTGAGAGAGAGAGAGAGAGAGAGAGAGAGTTGATCCTCTCTCATTAGTGATATCTTCCATATACCTCCTCTGGTTTGGAGCAACTGTAGACCCGCAAGGACAGCTCCTGACAGCCATGTGAGGGGAATAACAGACAGAGACATATGTGTAAGCAGCGGTCAAGGGACAGAGCTTCAAACGTCACCAACTGTTTTCAGGGCCGTAGGAAAAGCTTTTTTACTCAGTTGATGACTTAGTGAGCTAGTGCCTGAGAAAGAGACCCCCTGGTTCGCTGGAGTTCTGCTCAATAGAAACGATAAATAATTACACAAGTTGTATAAAATGATGAAGGTTAACAAAACACATTAAAGAAGACATTTGTTTGTATCATTCAGATAACAATGTTGGCTGCCTTTCAACAACATTGAAAGGGTTCTGAAACAGAGAAAGAGAGAGGAAGATAGAGGGAGATATAGAAAGATGAGCCAGAAACCTCCCAGTGTTCATAACCATTCTGAATAGATTATCTGGTCTTGTAGACCTCCCACTAATACCAGGCGTCTCCTGCTGCCTACTCAATCAGAATTACACTGATGTCTATAATCAGTAGCACAGACTCGTATCTGCTTGTCTTCTTATTTAAACAAATGAATGCATCACATTCATGTCCCTCTCTAACCGTAGGCCTAGATTTAGTACAGTTACTTTAACAGGTACCGTAATCTCACTTTTTGTATACTGTTCATTATTCTCCTAGAGGCCTCCACACTGGCCCATTTTCTTCCTAGACGCCCCCACACCGCCCCATTTTCTTCCTAGAGGCCCCCACACCGGCCCATTTTCTTCCTAGAGGCCCCCACACCAACCCATTTTCTTCCTAGAGGTCCCCACACCAGCCCATTTTCTTCCTAGAGGCCCCCACACTGGCCCATTTTCTTCCTAGAGGCCCCCACACCGACCCCATTTTCTTCCTAGAGGCCCCCACACCGGCCCATTTTCTTCCTAGAGGCCCCCACACCGGCCCATTTCCTTCCTAGAGGCCCCCTCACCGGCCCATATTCTTCCTAGAGGCTCCCACACCGGCCCATTTTCTTCCTAGAGGCCCCCACACCGGCCCATTTTCTTCCTAGAGGCCCCCACACCGGCCCATTTTCTTCATAGAGGCCCCCACACCGGCCCATTTTCTTCCTAGAGGCCCCCACACCGACCCCATTTTCTTCCTAGAGGCCCCCACACTGGCCCATTTTCTTCCTAGAGGCCCCTACACCGGCCCATTTCCTTCCTAGAGGCCCCCTCACCGGCCCATATTCTTCCTAGAGGCCCCCACACCGGCCCATTTTCTTCCTAGAGGCCCCCACACCGGCCCATTTTCTTCATAGAGGCCCCCACACCGGCCCATTTTCTTCCTAGAGGCCCCCACACCGGCCCATTTTCTTCCTAGAGGCCCCCACACCGGCCCATTTTCTTCCTAGAGGTCCCCACACCGGCCCATTTTCTTCCTAGAGGCCCCCACACCGACCCATTTTCTTCCTAGAGGCCCCCACACCGGCCCATTTTCTTCCTAGAGGCGCCCACACCGGCCCATTTTCTTCCTAGAGGCCCCCACACCAACCCATTTTCTTCCTAGAGGCCCCCACACTGACCCATTTTCATCCTAGAGGCCCCCACACTGACTCATTTTCTTCCTAGAGGCCCCCACACTGGCCCATTTTCTTCCTAGAGGCACCTACACCAACCCATTTTTATCCAAATAATGATAATTTTGTGGGCAGGCCCACTGGGATAAAAATGTACCAGCCCATCTCTTGTGTGGCTCAGATGGTAGAGCATGGTGCTTGCAACACCAGGGTTGTGTGTTCTATTCCCACTGGGGACAGGTATGAACATGTTATGCACTCATTACTGTAAGTTGCTCTGGATAAGAATGTCTGCTAAATGACAGATGTACATTTGCCAGAAATGCAGTTCATTTTTTGATCATTGAAAAGCAATGAACATGAGAGAGTACACAGCACAGTGCACATTCAGTCAAGTGTCTTCTCACCTTAGTCGTTCATGAATGACAACCCACAAGTGACCAGTTATGTAGAGGGGATACTTCCAAGAGAGCACCTGTATGTTTGTGGTTATGAATCATAAGTGAGTCCAACAATTCAATTCAAGGGACTTTATTGGCATGGGAAACATGTGTTAACATTGTCAAAGCAAGTGAGGTAGATAATATACAAAAGTAAATCAACTATAAAAATGTACAGTAAACATTACACATACAGAAGTTTCAAAACAATAAGGACTTTACAAATGTCATATTTTATATATATATGCAGTGTTGTAGCAATGTACAAATGGTTAAAGTACACAAGGGAAAATAAATAAGCATAAATATGGGTTGTATTTACAATGGTGTTTGTTCTTCACTGGTTGCCCTTTACTTGTGGCAACAGGTCACACATCTTGCTGCTGTGATGGCACACTGTGGAATTTCACCGGGTAGATATGGGCGTTTATTCAAATTGGGTTTGTTTTCAAATTCTTTGTTGATCTGTGTAATCTGAGGGAAATACAGTGCCTTGCGAAAGTATTCGGCCCCCTTGAACTTTGCGACCTTTTGCCACATTTCAGGCTTCAAACTTAAAGATATAAAACTGTATTTTTTTGTGAAGAATCAACAACAAGTGGGACACAATCATGAAGTGGAACGACATTTATTGGATATTTCAAACTTTTTTAACAAATCAAAAACTGAAAAATTGGGCGTGCAAAATTATTCAGCCCCTTTACTTTCAGTGCAGCAAACTCTCTCCAGAAGTTCAGTGAGGATCTCTGAATGATCCAATGTTGACCTAAATGACTAATGATGATAAATACAATCCACCTGTGTGTAATCAAGTCTCCGTAATAATGCACCTGCACTGTGATAGTCTCAGAGGTCCGTTAAAAGCGCAGAGAGCATCATGAAGAACAAGGAACACACCAGGCAGGTCCGAGATACTGTTGTGAAGAAGTTTAAAGCCGGATTTGGATAAAAAAAGATTTCCCAAGCTTTAAACATCCCAAGGAGCACTGTGCAAGCATATTGAAATGGAAGGAGTATCAGACCACTGCAAATCTACCAAAACCTGGCCGTCCCTCTAAACTTTCAGCTCATACAAGGAGAAGACTGATCAGAGATTCAGCCAAGAGGCCCATGATCACTCTGGATGAACTGCAGAGATCTACAGCTGAGGTGGGAGACTCTGTCCATAGGACAACAATCAGTCGTATATTGCACAAATCTGGCCTTTATGGAAGAGTGGCAAGAAGAAAGCCATTTCTTAAAGATATCCATAAAAAGTGTCGGTTAAAGTTTGCCACAAGCCACCTGGGAGACACACCAAACATGTGGAAGAAGGTGCTCTGGTCAGATGAAACCAAAATTGAACTTTTTGGCAACAATGCAAAACGTTATGTTTGGTGTAAAAGCAACACAGCTCATCACCCTGAACACACCATCCCCACTGTCAAACATGGTGGTGGCAGCATCATGGTTTGGGCCTGCTTTTCTTCAGCAGGGACAGGGAAGATGGTTAAAATTGATGGGAAGATGGATGGAGCCAAATACAGGACCATTCTGGAAGAAAACCTGATGGAGTCTGCAAAAGACCTGAGACTGGGACGGAGATTTGTCTTCCAACAAGACAATGATCCAAAACATAAAGCAAAATCTACAATGGAATGGTTCAAAAATAAACATATCCAGGTGTTAGAATGGCCAAGTCAAAGTCCAGACCTGAATCCAATCGAGAATCTGTGGAAAGAACTGAAAACTGCTGTTCAGAAATGCTCTCCATCCAACCTCACTGAGCTCGAGCTGTTTTGCAAGGAGGAATGGGAAAAAATTTCAGTCTCTCGATGTGCAAAACTGATAGAGACATACTCCAAGCGACTTACAGCTGTAATCGCAGAAAAAGGCAAAACAGCTCGAGCTCAGTGAGGTTGGTGAGCAGACTCCAGACCTCACAACCATAAAGGGCAATGGGCTCTATGACTGATTCAAGTATTTTTAGCCAGATCCTAATTGGTATGTTGAATGTTCCTTTTGATGGCATAGAATGCCCTTCTTGCCTTCTCTCTCAGATCGTTCACAGCTTTATGGAAGTTACTTGTGGCGCTGATGTTTAGGCCAAGGTATGTATAGTTTTTTGTGTGCTCTAGGGCAATGGTGTCTAGATGGAATTTGTATTTGTGGTCCTGGCGAATGGACCTTTTTTGGAACACCATTATTTTGGTCTTACTGAGATGTACTGTCAGTGCCCAGGTCTTGCAGAATCTGTGCATAATATCTAGGTGCTGCTATAGTCCCTCCTTGGTTGGTGACAGAAGCACCAGATCATCAGAAAACAGTAGACATTTGACTTCAGATTCTAGTAGGTTGAGGCCGGGTGCTGCAGACCTTTCTAGTGCCCGCGCCAATTCATTGATATATATGTTGAAGAGGGTGGGGCTTAAGCTGCATCCTTGTCTCACCCCACGGCCCTGTGGGAAGAAATGTGTGTGTTTTTTTTCCAATTTTGTTGTTTGTGTACATGGATTTTATAATGTTGTATGTTTTACCCCCTACACCACTTTCCATCAATTTGTATAGCAGACTCTCATGCCAAATTGAGTTGAAGGCTTTTTTGAAATCAACAAAGCATGAGAAGACTTGCCTTTGTTTTGGTTTGTTTGGTTGTCAATTAGGATGTGCAGGGTGAATACATGGTCTGTTGTACTGTAATTTGGTTAAAAGCCAATTTGACATTTGCTCAGCACATTGTTTTCATTGAGGAAATGTACGAGTCTGCTGTTAATGATAATGCAGAGGATTTTCCCAAGGTTGCTGTTGACGCATATCCCACGGTAGTTATTGGGGTCAAATTGTCTCCACTTTTGTGGACTGGGGTGATCAGTCCTTGGTTCCAAATATTGGGGAAGATGCCAGAGCTAAGGATGATGTTAAAGAGTTTTAGTATAGACAATTGGAATTTGTTGTCTGTATATTTGATAATTTCATTAAGGATACCATCAACACCACAGGACTTCTTGGGTTGGAGGGTTTGTATTTTGTCCTGTAGCTCATTCAAGGTAATTGGAGAATCCAGTGGGTTCTGGTAGTCTTTAATAGTTAATTCTAAAATGTGTATTTGATTCTGTATATGTTTTTGCTCTTTATTCTTTGTTATAGAGCCAAAAAGATTGGAGAAGTTGTTTACCCATACATCTCCATTTTGGATAGATAATTCTTCGTGTTGTTGTTTGTTTAGTGTTTTCCAATTTTCCCAGAAGAGGTTAGAGTCTATGGATTCTTCAATTACTTTGTGCTGATTTCTGGCGTGCTGTTCCTTCTTTTTCCGTAGTGTATTTCTGTATTGTTTTAGTGATTCACCACAGTGAAGGCGTAGACTCAGGTTTTCCGGGTCTCTATGTTTTTGGTTGGACAGGTTTCTCAATTTCTTTCTTAGATTTTTGTATTCCTCATCAAACCATTTGTCATTGTTCATTTTCTTCGGTTTTCTATTTGAGATTTTTAGATTTGATAGGGAAGCTGAGAGGTCAAATATACTGTTAAGATTTTCTAATGCCAAGTTTACACCTTCACTATTACAGTGGAACGTTTTACCCAGGAAATTGTCTAAATCCTGTCACACACATAGGCATACAGAGGATCATCTTCCTCCTCCCTGATCTTGACCTCTTTGGAGTCTCCATTAAACTTCATCTAAGCAATGGCATAAGTAGATGCAATGGCAGAAGTAGATGGAATGGCAATAGTCTATTCAACTTTGACCATTACAATGTGTTACTGGCTACAGATTTTACCAGCTAATTAGCCTTTTCAATTACCTTTCAGGCCTTATTCATTATAAAAAATGTTTCTAGAAGTGTTCTGCTCTCAAAAGAGAGCCCTGCTGCGCCCTGTTGCCAGGAGGTGATAACCATATAGATGAACAGATCTCAACATTGCATCTGTGCCATTGTCTGTGACATTTTACATGAACATTTTGGTCATTTAGCAGACGGTCCTATCCAGAGCAACTTACACTTAGTGCATTCATCTTAAGATAGCTAGGTGGGACAACCACAAATCACAGTCATAGTAAGTACATTGTTCCTCAATAAAGAAGCAAAGTCAGAGCTAGTAAGGGGGAAAAAGTCAAGTGCGAGTGTTAGTTCACAAAAGGCTTTTATTTAATGTTTTTCTCGGGGTGGGGGGAGGGGTTGTGAAGGGGGGTGCTTTGGGATTATTTAAGATACTCTTTATAGAGGTAGCGTTTCAGATGTGTTTGTAAGATGGGCAGGGACTCTGCTGTCCTAGCTTCAGGGGGAAGCTGGTTCCACCATTGGGGTGCCAGGACAGAGTAGAGTTTGGACTGGGCTGTGGGAGCTGCCCTCCCGAAGGGGTGGGAGGGCAACGAGACCAGAGGTGCCAGAACAGAGAACTTGGGTTGGGATGTAGAGTGAAGATAGGCAGTTCCTCTTGCTGCTCCCTAGGCAAGGACCAACATGGGCAGCGCCAGCGAGGCTATCGCCATTTTAAAGTAGTCCATTTATTCTTATTTTGATGTGTAAAGCTAATACTGGTGATTTACTGCCCCCTACAGTGCTGGAGTATTGAACCAAATATTTTGTGTCATTCATTTATTTATGACAGTGATAGCTTAAAGCCATTTACAAACTAGGCAAAACAATATTAAGAAGACAATGCTCTGATCATTAGCTGATTGCTCCCAACCAGTGTTGGGGGTAATGTGTTACAAAATTAATGAGTTACGTAACCAGATTACTTTTATGATTAACGGAGTATAGTAGAGTGTTACTTTTTCACATTGGGTAATATTATTACAGTTACTTTGTCAAACAACGCATGTGCTATTTTCAGAATTATATCTCTACCAGGCACATTTCCATGATCCAATCTCAACTTGTTTCCTCATTTAGTTCTCAAGTGAGTGGAGAAAGGTTGTTGGGAGAAATGTCATGACAGCTCTCCATAGAAATGTATAGACGGTGCACCTCTGATCTTTGCCATTGATCACTTCTGTGATAGCAAAGCCCATAGAGGGCTTCACCTTCTAGTGGCAAGTGTGCCCTCTATTCATATCTATGGGATTTTGAATGAAAGGATAGGAAATCTGTACAGATGTTTGGCTTACACTATATATGGCTAATTGAGCAGCCCATATGATAGATCAGCACTTGTAGACTAGCACAGGAAAGCAGTGCCACAGATGAAAGGCGAAACTAGTGATCAAAACCGCATGTAGTATGCAGCCTATCTTTGGAAGAGCGCATGTGTCTCGCCTTGCTCCCAGCGACAGTCAAACAAAGTAACACAAAGTAATATAACTAGTAACATAACTAGTAATTTAACACGTTACTTTCCACACAAGGTAATATTGTACAGCAGTGGTCACCAACCTTTTCTGAGTCAAGATCACTTTTTGAATAAAAATGCTTTTGAATCTACTGCTTCAAATGCATAGAGTTTTTACATAAGTCTATGCAACATTAACATATTAATAACAGTTCTGTAGCAATGAATTTTGTAGTAGACTATATGCCCAATACGTTATCACTGCATATCTGCTATGCTTGAATTTTCCTGCCAATGTTGTTCTTCTCAGACGATTTTGAAATGATATAACAAAAAATGATATACTTGTAAAATGATCACACTTGTAATAGATCATTTGTTGAATTACTTTTCAGGCACAGCTGAGTAAGCATAATAATTGACTATTTTTATTAATTTACTGGACTGATCTGATGCTCAGTTTGAGAGAAGGGAGAGAGCAAGGGTGAGGCTGCCTCTCAACCGACTCATAGTCTTTCCACTCTCCCTCCCTCCATACTCCCTCTCTTTGCCCTCCCTCACTCCGCATTCAAAAGGGGACACTGTCTTCCAGCTGACGGCGAAATTCAAGTCGCACTGCATTATTTCTGCCTCGTTCACCAATTCATGTTGTTAATTAGATGTCCAGATAAAGTGAAATATTCCTCAATATAAAAGAGACAAGCACCTAATAATAACATCACAATATGGAAACACTTTGCTATAGGTTACTCATTCATTACAGCTGATTGTAGCTCATTTTATGGCTTATAAAAGTGTTGGCAGTACTGAAAAACAATTTTCATGAATTTACTCATAAAAACAGCAGTGTTTTGCTGTATTTGTTCAGTCTCTCTCTAGTCATGGTTTAAAAAAAAATTTATCTCACAGTATCAACTTTGCTGTGCGCTCAAGCCTTCTTTTTACAGTCTACGGCTCAAGTAAACTGTGGACACATTGTGATATGAGCTATCTGATTAGTCAGCGGTGGGCCTGTAGGTGCACTTGATTTGCCTGCTGTGCCTTCCCTGGTAGATGGAGTTCTACCTTCAGACATATGAAATGGATCAAAATGGGACACTTTGCCTTCCCAGCACTAGGGCTGCTGAATAAAGTGTACCTACAACTAACAGCACAAAACCTTAACATATTTTTAGGAAAGAAAGGATTTATCCAGCCTTGTTTTTACATAAATGTTTGATGATCGACTAGGAATGCCTTGGAGATCGACCAGTCGATCCCGATCGACGGGTTGGTGACCACTGTTGTAAAGTAACAAGGTATTTTTTGTTAACTCTAACAAGTAATATGTAATATCTAACTTTTTAAAGTAACTAATACCCAACATTGCTCCCAACCCATAGGACACCACCCATAGGAATCCCCACCCAGTTGATGACTTTAAAATTGTGAAAGTCCTCAATGGCAATTTCCATGCAAAAACTGCTTATTTCCAAGTAAGGATCTCTATACATTTTTTCTGTGATGATGACACACTGTCATTCATTTCCCTGTTCCTCAGATTCTACTGTGATCTACTGTCTCTTAGAGTTCACAGTGGACCCATCAAACACGGCACACATCCGCTATTCGTCTAGCTTGCTTACAGAAAGACACACTGTGTTAACATCTACTCTTTCTGCCTCCTGTGTGTGTTGCGCGTACATCCATGCATGCGTGTGAGTCTCTCATGGTGTCTTATGGAGTGGGGTGAGATCAGGATGCTAAGATCCATGCCTCCTGTGTGTGTGTGTGTGTGTGTGTGTGTGTGTGTGTGTGTGTGTGTGTGTGTGTGTCTGTGCCTGCGTACCTGTGTGTGTGTGTGCCAGGGTGTCGTACAGAGTGGGATGAGATCAGATGCTGGTCACGGGCTGAGGTGGGCCAGATTGTCAACGTCTCCTGCTCAGACGTCTCCCAGCTCTTCGCCAACAAAGGTAATGTAACATCTCACCTTTAACCTTTAACTTGACCTTTGACCCTTTGATATATGAGTGGTTTGTTCCTGGGTATGCCTCTGCTTCTGCTTGCTCTTTACTGATGTAAAAAGTGCTTGGTAAATAAATGTGATTGATTTATTGATTGACCTTTGAACCTAGCCTAGACCCACTCAGCTCAGTGGGGAGAAGTTTATATAGCCGGAACCACTCAAGCTTCTGAAGAGGTGAAAGGGAGGACGTCAGTGTGTATTTTTCCTGTTCAATACATTGATGTATGTGGAAGGATCAGAGTGGAAAGCTTCTACAGTTTAGTATTGCTATTAAAGTTGCTATTTTGGGTCATTTATAAAGCATACAAACACCATAGAAACTATTCTATCAGTTAAAGAATAACACAACTGAGTAGTCAAGTGTTTGGTAAGTATCCCTGGGGATCTATGTTATGGTCTTAGAAAGAAGAAGTCATTCTAAGATCATTCAAGACAGAGGATTACATTAATTCCTCCCCATCCTGAAGGAAACTTGGCATGTTTATATAGGCTATGACCATCCTCCTCTCCTCCTCAGCCCCAGCCATAGCCAGCTGGCTACCCTAAAGAAAACATACACAGTTATAGCCTCTTTCATGGCTCGTAAAATGGTTGACATTAGATAAGGTGTGAGACATGTTCATCACACTCACAGAGACACATAGCTGTGTTCGTGTGTTTTGTGTTCTTAAAACGACTCGTGGAGGAGAGAGGACCGTGAGAGAGAAAGAGAGCGAGAGAGAGAGAGAGAGAGAGAGAGAGAGAGAGAGAGAGAGAGAGAGAGAGAGAGAGAGAGAGAGAGAGAGAGAGAGAGAGAGAGAGAGAGAGAGAGAGAGAGCGAGCAGAATATACACTGAGTGTGTTAACCATTAGGAAAACCTTCCTAATATTGAGATGCACCCCCTTTTGCCCTCAGGACAGCCTCAATTCATAGGGGCATGGACTACAAGGTGTGGAAAGCATTTCACAGGGATGCTGGCCCATGTTGACTCCAATGCTTGCCATAAGTTGGCTAGATGTCCTTTGGGTGGTGGACCATTCTTGATACACACAGGAAACTGTTGAGCTTGAAAAACTCAGCAGCGTTGCAGTTCTTGATACACACAAACCGTTGCGCTTGGCACCTACTACCATACCCTGTTCTAAGGCCCTTAAAGTCTTGCCCATTCACCCTCTGAATGGCACAAATGCACAATGCATGTCATACTAAACTACATGGAATTGTTTTAAGAAGGTCATACCAAGGATCATTTAGCTATTTGATTTTGAATTTTAAGACCACATGAAGTAACAAAGAAATACACTACAGTTCAAACGTTTGGGGTCACTTAGAAATGTTCTAGTTTTTGAAAGAAAAGCACATTTTTGTGTCCATTTAAAATAACATCAAATTAGTCATAAATACAGTGTAGACATTGTTGATGTTGTAAATAACTATTGTAGCTGGAAATGGGAGATTTTTTTAAATGGAATATCTAGATAGGCGTACAGAGGCCCATTATCAGCAACCATCACTCCTTTGTTCCTATGGCATGTTGTGTTAGCTAATTGAAGTTTATAATTTTAAAAGGCTAATTGATCATTAGAAAACCTTTTTGCGGCTGAAAACTGTTTTTCTGATTAAAGAAGCAATAAAACTGGCCTTCTTTAAACTAGTTGAGTATCTGGAGCATCAACATTTGTGGGTTTGATTACATGCTCAAAATGGCCAGAAGCAAAGAACTTTCTTCTGAAACTCGTCAGTCTATTCTTGTTTTGAGAAATGTCTATTTCATGTGAGAAATTGCCAAGAAACTGAAGATCTGGTACAACGCTGTGTACTACTCCCTTCACAGAACTGGCTCTAACCAGAATAAAGGACAAAGAGGACAAGTCCTCATTTGGCAGCTTCATTAAATAGTACCTGCAAAACACCAGTCTCAACCAGTCTCAACAGTGACTCCGGGATGCTGGTCTTCTAGGCAGAGTTCCTCTGTCCAGTGTCTATGTTCTTTTGCCATTCTTAAAATTTTCTTTTCATTGGCCAGTCTGAGATTTTATAAGATGGTGCCGACGGAGATGGTCGCCTCGCTTCGCGTAATTAGGAAACTCTGCAGTATTTAATTTTTGTATATATTATTTCTTACATTGTTACCACAGGAAGTCTTATTACATACAGCCCAGGAAGAACTACTGGATATAAGAGCAACATCAACTTACCAACATTACGACCAGGAATATGACTTTCCCGAAGTGGATCTTCCGTTCGGATCACCACCCAGGACAACAGATCTGATCCCAGTAGGCGACCCAAAACAACAGCGCCACAGAAGGGGCAGACAAAGTGGCCTTCTGGTCAGGCTCTATAGACGGGCACATCGCTCACCGCTCCCGAGTATACTACTCGCCAATGTCCAGTCTCTTGACAACAAAGTAGACAAAATTTGAGTAAGGGTTGCCTTCCAGAGAGACATCAGAGATTGTAAAATTAGCTGTTTCACGTAAACATGGCTCACTTAGGATATGTTATCAGAGTCGGTACAGCCACCCGGTTTCTTCACGCATCGCGCCGACAGAAACAAACATCTCTCTGGTAAAAAGAATGGCGTGGGTGTATGCTTTATGAGTAACGATTTGTGGTGTAGTCATAACAACATACAGGAACTCAAGTCCTTTTGTTCACCTGATCACAGCCGTGTATATCCCCCCTAGCAGACACCTCGAAGGCCCTGAAAGAACTTCACTTGACTCGATGTAAACTGGAAACCATATATCCTGAGGCAGCATTTATTGTAGCTGGGGATTTTAACAAAGCTAATCTGAAAACGAGGCTCCCTATATTTTATCAGCATATCGAATGCGCGACTCGAGCTGGCAGCATCCTGGATCATTGCTACTCTAACTGCATACAAAGCTCTCCCCCACCCTCCTTTCGGCAAATCTTACCATGGCTCCATTTTGTCAATCCACAGAAACCGTGGATTGATGGCAGCACTCACGCAAAACATTAAAACGCAAACCACTGCTTTTAATCATGACAAGGTGAACGGAAACATGACCGAATACAAACAGTGTAGCTATTCACACTGCAAGATAAGCGTCAGTATAGAGACAAAGTAGAGTCACAAATCAACGGCTCAACCACGAGACGAATGTAGCAGGGTCTACAGTCAATCACGGATTACAAAAAGAAAACCAGCCTCGTTGCGGACCACGACGTCCTGCTCCCAGACAAATGAAACTTCTTTGCTCGCTTTGAGGACAATGCAGTGCCACTGACACGGCACACTACCAAAACCTGTGGGCTCTCCTTCACCGTGGCCAATGTGAGTAAAACATTTAAATGTGTTAACCCTCGCAAGGCTGCCGGCCCAGACGGCATCCATAGCCGTGTCCTCAGAGCATGTACAGACCAGCTGGTTGGTATGTTTACGGATATATTCAATCAATCTCTATCCCAGTCTGCTGTACCCACATGCTTCAAGTGGGCCAACATTGTTCCTGTTCCCAAGAAAGCTAAGGTAACTGAGCTAAACGACTATCACCCCGTAGCACTCACTTCCATCATCATGTAGTGCTTTGAGAGACTAGTCAAGGACCATATCACCTCCACCCTACCTGACACCCTAGACCCACTCCAATTTGCTTACCGCCCCAATAGGTCCACAGATGACGCCATCGCAATCACACTGCACACTGCCCTATCCCATCTGGATAAGAGGAATACCTATGTAAGAATGCTGTTCATCGACTACAGCTCAGCATTTAACACCATAGTACCCTCCAAACTCATCATTAAGCTCGACACCCTGGGTCTCGACCCCACCCTCTGCAACTGGGTCCTGGACTTTCTGATTGGTCGCCCCCAGGTGGTGAGGTAAGGAAACAACACGTCCACCCCGCTGATCCTCAACACTGGGGCCCCACAAATGTGCGTTCTCAGCCGTCTCCTGTACTCCCTGTTCACCCATGACTGCGTGACCATGCACGTCTCCAAGTCAATCATTAATCAACACTACAGTTGTGGGCTTGATTACCACCCGTGACGAGATGGCCTACAGGGAGGAGGTGAGGGTCCTCGGAGTGTGGTGTCAGGAAAATAACCTTACACTCAACATCAACAAAACAAAGGAAATGATCATGGACTTCAGGAAACAGCAGAGGGAGCACGCTCCCTATCCACATCGACGGGACAGTAGTGGAGAAGGAGGAAACTTTTAAGTTCCTCGGTGTACACATCACGGACTAACTGAAATGGTCCACCCACACAGACAGCGTGGTGAAGAAAGTGCAGCAGCGCCTCTTCAACCTCAGGAGGCTGAAGACATTTGGCTTGTCACCGAAAACACTCACAAACTTTTACAGATGCACAATCGAGAGCATTCACCGCCTGGTATGGCATCTGCTCCACCCACAACCATAAGGCTCTCCAGAGGGTAGCGAGGTCTGCACAACGCATCTCCATCGGCAAACTACCTGGCCTCCAGGACACCTACGCCACCCGATGTCACAGCAAGGCCAAAAAGATCATCAAGGACATCAACCACCCGAGCCACTGCCTGTTAACCCCGCTATCATCCAGAAGGCGAGGTCAGTACAGGTGCATCAAAGCTGGGACCGAGAGACTGAAAAACAGCTTCTATCTCAAGGCAATCAGACTGTTAAACAGCCATCACTAACATTGAGTGGCTGCTGCCAACAAACATACAGACTCAAATCTCTTGCCACTTTAATAATTTATAATTGGATGTAATAAATGTATCACTAGTCACTTTAAACAATGCCACTTTATGTCATGTTTACATACCCTACATTACTCATCTCATATGTATATACTGTTCTCTATACCATCTACTGCATCTTGCCTATGCCGCACGGCCATTGCTCATCCATATATTTATATGTACATATTCTTACTCATCCCTTTACACTTGTGTGTATAAGGTAGGTGTTGTGAAATTGTTAGATATCTACTGCATTGTCGGAACTAGAAGCACAAGCATTTCGCTACACTCGCATTAACATCTGCTAACCATGTGTATGTGACCAATAAAATTTGATTTGATTTGATATGGCCTTTTCTTTGCAACTCTGCCTAGAAGGCCAGCATCCCGGAGTTGCCTCTTAACTGTTGACGTTGAGAGATATAAGAAAGTTCAGGAAACATTTTTTTTGTACATGTATTCCCCTTATTTTTGGCACTCAACAGTCTCCTTACATACTTCCATACATGTTTTCAACTGTAGGCCAAATCGTTGGGACGCTACAAAATATTTTGTGAGAAGACAGATTTTTGTGATGTCTCATGGTCTGACAAACACCGCTCTAGCTGTGTTACGTTTCGCCGGAAGTGAAACATAGGTGGACGTGGTGGATTGAGATGCATCCAATGCAACAACAGATATCTCTAGCTTAAACTATTATGCTAATTCGATTTCCACGGGGGCGCGGACATCGACCTTAGGGGGTTCAACTTTAAAGTATATGGGAGCAGAGGACCAGGGTTCTCAATATCATCAATGATGT
The DNA here is from genome assembly GCF_057628025.1 of Oncorhynchus mykiss. Lineage (NCBI taxonomy): Eukaryota > Metazoa > Chordata > Actinopteri > Salmoniformes > Salmonidae > Oncorhynchus > Oncorhynchus mykiss. The sequence goes on from NC_143026.1 coordinate 84,474,341, forward strand.
CATAACTTATTTAAGAGTGGGAGCTAGCCTGCGGAGCACTCCCTGGATCCCCTCCCCCGCAGACTTAGACAACAATAAGTACACCTTAGGTACTGTGGAGTTCAGTCAAGCTACTGTAACTGAGAGCACCAGAAATAATAAAATAATCATTTAAAAAAAGGATTCAACTAAGGGAGTAAGAAGAGTGTGAGGAGGAGCGTTAGCGAAGCTAGTTAGTCTACTCTCTCTGGGGTCTTAGCACTCCTCTACTCTATGCTACCTCTAGGCTAGCTAGCACAGCCTTAGTCCTCTGCTATACTTGGCATTCATGCTATGGCTACGTGCCACATTATGCTAATGATAGTACAGGAGCTAAAATCCCACTGGCAACTTATAAGTCAAGCCGTCCACTGTTAGATGTACTGTTCAACCCCCCCAAATTCTTTCTCCTCCCGCTCACCATCTCACTGTGGAGTGCAGTTCTAATTTATTTTCCATAACAGCCAATAGCCCAGTCCCAAAGTGTTAAACCCTCTTTAACTTCCTTTCCCTGAGCAACGCTTACAGTATGCATATACTGTACACACACACACACACACACACACACACACACACACACACACACACACACACACACACACACACACACACTTATTTTCCCTCACACACATTCTCCTCTCAACTTTGTGACCTCGTACTCTGAGTCATTGTAGTTGTGGCACTGTGAGTGTATTAAGTCATCCCATCCACACTCCAGGCTGGTTGGAGAGAGAGAACACCATCCTCTGTTGCTTTTCTGCTCCACTCTTCTGTTCCATCTAATTCATCTCATTTATATTCATCACAGCCTTCTGGTGATTTGCCCATCACATCGAACTGACTGGAGTGGACATGGGGAACTTTTTCCAAGGTTGTAAAATGTCATGTTGTATTCAATGACTCACTGTCATTGTACTAATGCATAGCATAAACAACAGAATGCACATACGTGAACTCACACAGACACACACATACTCACTTGCCTTCTTTACCTTCCTGTCTGATAAAGGGATGTGATAGTCTAAATGATCTCTCATTAGTATAATGGTTATTCTGTGGGAAGTGATCCAACAACACATCTCCGTCCTCACCCTGCTCAATGACCATCTCAGGAAGCTGCTGCTTTGATATACTACTGAGCTGTTATGATGGTGTCATTAGTGCATAGTAATATACAGTACCAGTCAAAAGTTTGGACACACCTACTCATTCAAGGGTTTTTCTATATTTTTACTATTTTCTACATTGTAGAATAATAGGGAAGCCCTCAAACTATGAAATAGCACATATGGAATCATGTAGTTATCAAAATATATTTTATATTTGAGATTCTTCAAAGTAGCCACCCTTTGCCTTGATGACAGCTTTGCACACTCCTGGAATGCATTTCAGTTGACAGGTGTGCCATGTTCAAAGTTCATTTGTGGAATTTCTTTCCTTCTTAATGCGTTTGAGCCAATCAGTTGTGTTGTGACAAGGTAGAGGTGGTATACAGAAGATAGCCCACCACAGGAAAGGAAGATCCAGAGTTACCTCTGCTACAGAGGATACGTTTATTAGAGTTAACTGCACCTCAAATTGTAGCCCAAATAAATGCTTCACAGAGTTCAAGTAACAGACACATCTCAACATCAACTGTTCAGAGGAGACTGCGTTAATCAGGCCTTCATGGTCGAATTGCTGTAAAGAAATCACTACTAAAGGACACCAACAATAAGAAGAGACTTTCTTGGGCCAAGAAACATGAGCAATGGATATTAGAACAGTGGAAATCTGTCCATTGGTCTGATGAGTCCAAATTTGAGATTTTTGGTTCCAACCGCCGTGTCTTTGTGAGACGCAGATGAATGGAAGATCTCTGCATGTGTGTGTAATACCCTTGTTAAAACCAGGTATAGAGTTTATTTGCTATAATTAATTGGTATTAGATTTTAAAGGTGATCGAATTGCTCCTGAATTTTTATGTTGTTAATGCATTTCTTTTAAAGAAGTATTTCTTTAATGTACAAGTGAATAGGTTGGTATACTTTGAGGTTTAAGTTTTGACCAATAAGGTAGCTTGTTAAGCTGTGGCCAATGGGAGAGCTGACCTGGTTAACAGGAGGCCTGGGGAAAGGGAGACGTTGGAAAAAGAGGGAGAGATGTTGAAAAGTATGGAAATACATTATCAGTGTTGGTGAAGAAAAATAGAACAAAACATATACCTACCAAGTTTTGAAGGGAAATACTGATTTTGATTTTATAATAGAGTTTGACGTGCCCAAAGTAAACTGCCTGTTACTCAGGCACAGAAGCCAGGATATGCATAGAATTGGTACCATTGGAAAGAACCACTTTGAAGTTTGTAGAAATGTTAAAATAATGTATGAGACTATAACACAATTGATATGGTAGGTTTAAATACAAAGAAAAACCAACCGGAAATTGTTTATTTTTGAGAGCCCATGCTCTTACAATGGAAAGCTATGGGTCTATATGCAATTCCAGCTCCCAGATTGCAATTCATATGACTTCCACTCGATGGCAACAGTCTATGTTCAAGGTTTCAGGCTTGTTTCTTCCCAAACAAGGAAGAATTTTGAGTTTTGGTACTGGGAGTCAAGAGTTGGAAATCAGTCTGTGCGTGCGACGAAGAGGATGCGCGCCTGCTTATTCTATTGAACATACTTTTTTCCGTATGAAATATTATAGTTTGATTACGTTTTAGGGTACCTGAGGATTAAATATAAACATATTTTGACTTGTTTAAGTCCTTTCTGCATGTTGAACAAGTCCGTTCTCTGCATGTTGAACGAGTGGATTACTCAAATCAATGGCTCCAACTAAACTGACTTTTTGGGATATAAAGAAGGATTTTATCTAACAAAACTACCATGCATGTTGTAGCTGGGACCCTTTTGATTGCAAATCAGTGGAAGACTTTCAAAAAGTAACTGAATATTTATTCGCTATTTGTGATTTTATGAAGCCTGTGCCGGTTGAAAAATATTTTGATGACGGGCGCCGTCCTCAAACAATCGAATGGCATGCTTTCGCTGTAAAGCCTATTGTAAATCGGACAATGCAGTTAGATGAACAAGACTTTAAACTTTTAACCGATATAAGACACTTGTATGTCCCTAAATGTTTAATAATATCCATAATTGTTATGATTATTTATTTTAATTATTTATTTAGAGTTGTCAACAGGTGTTCTGCTAAAGGGACACCTAGCCCTAAGAGGTTGAAAGACTTAGTAGAGACTGTTTCATCGTGGAGGTATTTAGCATCGTGCGAGGTTAGCCTAGCATCGTGCGAGACGTGGAGAGAATTGCTTGTGGAAGATGAACGAGTTCATATTTCCATGGGTTATCTGATGCTGCTAAGAAGTACTGTTTGCATTGACTGCTGTGCTTGCTGTGGATCTTGTGAGGACCACGGCACGGAATTGCTATGCTTCGCTGAGGAAATATCTACGAGTAGTGAGTAACTACAACAGTGGGGTGCTTCGGGACTTTATGTAAGTAGACATTTTTTTGAGCTCCAACGCGTGCCAAAAGGGTTTAACCAAGCTTGCAAGTAATTTGGACATGGGTTGTGAAAAATCATTGGGGTTTATTATTTTTATTTCTTTTGATGTGGTACGTTGAAAATGTGATAATATACATCTTGAACCTTATGTCTGTTGCGTTGCTGAAGTCATTCATTGTTTCTGTTTCATTTTATATGGGAAAGCATATCATAATATAATAACAAAAATCTATGATCATTCAATCAGAAGAGCACATCACCCTAGTTGTTGTCATCACCCTAGCGAGTTTACAACAGGGATTCTCATTGTATATGTCCTTCTCACCAAATATCTCATGCTGTTCAGATATTCTAAGAAAGGTAATATCAAACTCGAGCCTGGTGAGAGGGTTACATGTGGTTCCCACCATGAATTATAGAGAAGAAGGTGTGATGGTGTGGTGGTGCTTTGCTGGTGACACTGTCTGTGATTTATTTATAATTCAAGGCACACTTAACCAGCATGGCTACCACAGTATTCTGCAGCGATACGCCATCCCATCTGGTTTGCGCTTAGTGGGACTATCATTTGTTTTTCAACAGGACAATGACCCAACCCCCAGACTGTGTAAGGGCTATTTGACCAAGAAGGAGAGTGATGGAGTGCTGCATCAGATGACCTGGCCTCCACAATCACCCGACCTCAACCCAATTGAGGTGGTTTGGGATGAATTGGACTGCAGAGTGAAGGAAAAGCAGCCCAAAATTGCTCAGCATATGTGGGAACTCCTTAAAGATGGTTGGAAAAGCATTCCTCAGGCGTCCCGCTAGCGGGACAACATCCGGTGAAACTGGGGGGTGTAATTCAAATAAATAATAATTAAAATTATGAATATGTTAATGATAATGTTTAAACATTTAGGTACATACAAGTGTCTTGTATCGGTTGAAAGCTTAAATTCTTGTTAATCTAATTGCACTGTCCAATTTACAGTAGCTATTACAGTGAAGGCATACCATGAGCTTGTTTGAGGAAGGCGCCCCACATCAAAATATTTTTCCACCGGCACAGGTTTCATAAATTCACAAATAGAGATTAAATATTCTTTTTGAAAATCGTCCTCTGATTTGTCATCCAAAGGGTGCCAGCTATAACATGTAGTGTCGTTTTGTTAGATAAAATCCTTCTTTATATCCCAAAAAGTCAGTTTAGTTGGCGCCATCGATTTGAGTAATCCACTCGTTCAACATGCAGAGAAAGGAATCTGAAAATCTACCCCTAAACGTTGTACCAACAAGTCAAAATACATTTTTATTTACTCCTCAGATACCCTAAAATGTAGTCAAACTATAATATTTCTTATGGAAAGAAGTATGTTCAATAGGAATCCGGTTTTGTTTTGGACGTTACAAGCCTGACACCTTGAATGTAGACTGCTGACCCCCTGTGGAAGCCATAGGAATTGCATCCTGGGAGCTAGAATTCAGTATGCCCCTATGCTTTCCATTGTAAGAGCATGGTCTCAAAAAAAAAACTGATATCCTACCATATCTATTGTGTTATAGTCTCCTACATTTTTTGACATTATTCTATTTTACTCCTACATTTCTACAAACTTTAACCTGTCTACGATACTGGTTCCCAATTGGGGATCAACCCTCCCACGTTCAGCTGAAACGGTGGCGCATGGAACGCAAAAATATTCTTAAAAATATTTAACCTCCACACATTAACAAGTCCAATAGCTCAAATGAAAGATAAACACCTTGTTCATCTAGCCAGCAAGTCAGATTTCTAAAATGTTTTACGGCGAAAACATAGCACATATATATGTAAAACCACCACCAGACACAGCTCATTTCAATAGCCAAAACATGCAATCAACAAACGCAGGATTAAAAAATAAATCGCTCACTAACCTTTTGAAAATCTTCATCAGATGACAGTAATATGACATGTTACACAGTACATATTTTTTTTTTCAATAATATGCCATTTATATCCATAAATGTCCATTTACAGTGAGTTCACGTTCAGAAATTACTCAAAAATGCCCGCAGGAAATCTATGTAGCGCGGCAAGATAACGTAAATAGACATCATAAACTTTGACTAAATATACATGTTCTCAGTTCCAAGCTACATTTCCACGTAATGTTGGAGTCAACAGAAACACAGATTTAAGCATAAATATTCCCTTACCTTCGATGGTCTTCGTTCAGAATGTTCTGGAAGTCTTCATACTTACCCAATACATCGTTTGGTTTCAAGTCTTGCGTCTTTGTATTAGCTACTGCTAATAACATCAGCTGAAATGCACCCAAAACGTCCTCTGGTCCGGAAAAGTTGCGCATCAAAACTTCAAAATTACATATTATATGTCGACTAAACAGGTCAAACTAAGTGCAGAAGCAAGCTTTATGATGTTTTAGACACGCAAAACAAACTTCAATTCAATCGGCCATCGTCTGCCCTTCTCTTGAGTGCTGGAACAAAGGAATGTCTGGGACCAATTCGCGCCCATACGCACAGCCTATTCTCTCGTGGCACGCACTAATTTCACTCCCATAGGGTCAATTCTCGCGGGATTTGAACGATTCAAAGCTCTAATGAAAGAGGACATCTAGCGGAAGAGATAGAAAGTGTCCCCAGAATCATAACTGGTTGGGAAGGGTGGGGGCCATGACGTCAAAGTTGCTCCAACTTTCATGGCCACAAAAACTAGTTTGGAAGAATGCCTGCCCTGTGAGTTCTGCTATACTTACAGACATAATTCCAACGGTTTTAGAATCTTTAGAGTGTTTTCTATTCAATAATAATTTTTATTTGCATATATTAGCAATTTTTGACAGATTTTTTTCCAGTTTACTAGGGGTACCCAATCTCTCCAAAGGGGGCGTATGTCTGCCATATCCTTAACAGGTATAAAAGCTTTTTCTTTCCAGCTTGAGCTACAGGCAGTTTACTTCGGGCACATCATTCAGACAGGAAGGGAGAAGAAAGGGGCCTAGCCTTAAAGCTGGTTGAGGGAATGCCAAGCATGTGCAATGCTGTCAGCATGTTACAGGATGGCTACTTTGAAGAATATGAAATGTAAACTATATATTTTTTGGGGGGTTACTACATAATTTCATATGTGCTATTTCATAGTTTTGATGTCTTCACTATTATTCTACAATGTAGAAAATAGTCAAAATAAAGAAAAACCCTTGAATGAGTAGGTGTGTCCAAACTTCTGACTGGTAATGTACATCTCCTACAGTGGCAGGCCAGAAGCAGGAGACAGGAGGCAAGAGACAGGAGACAGAAGACAGGAGGCAGGAGACATGAGACAGGAGACAGGAGGCAGGAGACAGGAGGCGGGAGACAGGAGGCAGGAGACAGGAGGCAGGAGACAGGAGACAGGAGACAGGAGACAGGAGGCAGGAGACAGGAGACAGGAGGCAGGAGACAGGAGACAGGAGGCAGGAGACAGGAGGCAGGAGAAGTGACATAGAGAGAGTAGTGAAAGATGCTTCGACTGCAAAATCAAGTCATCATGGAGATACACAACACCTATTCTGGAAGCCATAATCAAATCTCATGCAGCTAGCTGGCTCCAGACTACATAACAGCCCGTCTCCTACATCGTTGAGCCTAATGAGTTGTCATTTCTCCCCAAATCAATTCATCCGTATACAGAGTATAACAGCCTATCCCCTTGAGGTTTAGGTTTTAGCTCCCTGTTGTCCCCACCCTGCACCCTGCACCCTGCACCCTGCACCCTGCACCCTGCACCCTGCTGGTGACATCAAGATGACCCTTGGAGGAGGATGAAGGTATCAGCTCTGTAGGCTGCTACTGCCAAACAGCTGCTAGACAGGAGGACAGTGTTTGTATGAGCAATATAGAGAAAGTTTGTGTGTTAATTGAGTGTTGAGGGTTTGTATGTACTCTAGTGAAAGAGAGAGTTATCAGTCTCTCCAGAGGACAGAGGGAGGTGCGTCAACATATCGCCTCCCACCTATCTTACTAAGAAGCAGATGGAAATATGGTCCGATCCATTAAATCCTAATGAACTGAGCAGTGGGGCTATTTCTCCTGTGACGGACTGACACCCCTCCTCCATCATAACATCACACTGTGTGTGTGTGTGTGTGCGCGTGCTTATAGTTGTGTGTTTGATGGAGTCCGTCATTGTGATGGCCTAGTCCTCCTCTCCTCTCTTATCCTCATCCTACTCTCCTCTCTTATCCTCATCCTCCTCTCCTCTCTTATCCTCATGCTCCTCTACTCTCTTATCCTCATCCTCCTCTCCTCTCTTATCCTCCCCTCGTCTCTTATTCTCATCCTCCTCTCTTATCCTCATCCTCCTCTCCTCTCTTATCCTCATTCTCCCCTACTCTCTTATCCTCATCCTCCTCTCCTCTCTTATCCTCATCCTCCTCTCCTCTCTTATCCTCCCCTCCTCTATCCTCATCCTCCTCTCTTATCCTCATCCTCCTCTTCTCTCTTATACTCATTCTCCCCTACTCTCTTATCCTCATCCTCCTCTCCTCTCTTATCCTCCCCTCCTTTCATATCCTCATCCTCTACTCTCTTATCATCCTCCTCTCCTCTCTTATCCTCATCCTCCCCTCCTCTCTTATCCTTCCCTCCTCTCTTATCCTCATCCTCCTCTACTCTCTTATCCTCATCCTCCTCTCCTCTCTTATCCTCATCCTCCTCTCCTCTCTTATCCTCATCCTCCTCTCCTCTCTTATCCTCATTCTCCTCTACTCTCTTATCCTCATCCTCCTCTCCTCTCTTATCCTCCCCTCCTCTCTTATCCTCATCCTCCTCTCCTCTCTTATCATCCCCTCCTCTCTTATCCTCATCCTCCGCTCCTCACTTATCCTCATCCTCCTCTACTCTCTTATCCTCATCCTCTTCTCCTCTCTTATCCTCTCCTCCTCTCGTATCCTCATCCTCCTCTACTCTCTTATCCTCATCCTCCTCTCCTCTCTTATCCTCCCCTCCTCTCTTTTCCTCATCCTCCTCTCCTCTCTTATCCTCATCCTCCGCTCCTCTCTTATCCTCATTCTCCTCTACTCTCTTATCCTCATCCTCATCTCCTCTCTTATCCTCATCCTCCTCTCCTCTCTTATCCTCATCCTCCTCTCCTCTCTTACCCTCCCCTCCTCTCATATCCTCATCCTCCTCTACTCTCTTATCATCCTCTTCTCCTCTCTTATCCTCATCCTCCCTCCTCTCTAATCCTTCCCTCCTCTCTTATCCTCATCCTCCTCTACTCTCTTATCCTCATCTTCCTCTACTCTCTTACCCTCATCCTCCTCTCCTCTCTTATCCTCATCCTCCCCTCCTCTCTTATCCTCCTCTCCTCACTTATCCTCATCCTCCTCTACTCTCTTATCCTCATCCTCTTCTCCTCTCTTATCCTCTCCTCCTCTCGTATCCTCATCCTCCTCTACTCTCTTATCCTCATCCTCCTCTCCTCTCTTATCCTCCCCTCCTCTCTTTTCCTCATCCTCCTCTCCTCTCTTATCCTCATCCTCCGCTCCTCTCTTATCCTCATTCTCCTCTACTCTCTTATCCTCATCCTCATCTCCTCTCTTATCCTCATCCTCCTCTCCTCTCTTATCCTCATCCTCCTCTCCTCTCTTACCCTCCCCTCCTCTCATATCCTCATCCTCCTCTACTCTCTTATCATCCTCTTCTCCTCTCTTATCCTCATCCTCCCTCCTCTCTAATCCTTCCCTCCTCTCTTATCCTCATCCTCCTCTACTCTCTTATCCTCATCTTCCTCTACTCTCTTACCCTCATCCTCCTCTCCTCTCTTATCCTCATCCTCCCCTCCTCTCTTATCCTCCTCTCCTTTCTTATCCTCATCCTCCTCTCCTCTCTGATCATCATCCTCCCCTCCTCTCTTATCCTCATCCTCCTCTCCTCTCTTATTATCATCCTCCCCTCCTCTCTTATCCTCATCCTCCTCTCTTATCCTCATCCTACTCTCTTATCTTCATCCTCCTCTCCTCTCTTATCCTCATCCTCCTCTCTTACCCTCCCCTCCTCTCATATCCTCATCCTCCTCTACTGTCTTATCATCCTCTTCTCCTCTCTTATCCTCATCCTCCCCTCCTCTCTAATCCTTCCCTCCTCTCTTATCCTCATCCTCCTCTACTCTCTTATCCTCATCCTCCTCTCCTTTGTTATCCTCATCATCCTCTCCTCTCGTATCCTCATCCTCCTCTCCTCTCTTATCCTCCCCTCCTCTCTTATCCTGATCCTCCTCTCTTATCCCCATCCTCCTCTACTCTCTTATCCTCATCCTCAGCTCCTCTCTTATCCTCATCCTCTTCTACTTTCTTATCCGCATCCTCCTCTAACTACTTATCCACATACTCCTCTCTCTCTTATCCTCCCCTCCTCTCTATCATCATCCTCCTCTCCTCTTTTATCCTCCCCTCCTTTCTTATCCTCATCCTCCTCTCCTATCTTATCCTCATCCTCCTCTACTCTCTTATGCTCATGCTCCTCTCCTCTCTTACCCTCCCTCCTCTCTTATCCTCATCCTCCTCTCCTCTCTTAATCTCATCCTCCCTTCCTCTCTTATCCTCCTCTGCTCTCTTATCCTCATTCTCCCTCCTCTCTTATCCTCCTCTCCTCTCTTATCCTCATCCTCCTCTCCTCTCTTATCTTCATCCTCCTCTCCTCTCTTATCTCATCCTCCCCTCCTCTCTTTCCCTCATCCTCCTCTCCTCTCTTATCCTCTCCTCCTCTCTTATCCTCATCCTCCCCTCCTCTCCTCTCTTATGCTCCCCTCCTCTCTTATCCCACCCCCTCTCATCTCTTATCCTCATCTTCCTCTCTTATCCTCACCCCCCCCTCCCTCTTACCTCATCCTCCTCTACTCCCTTATCCACATCCTCCCTCTACTCTCTGTCCTCATCCTCAATCTCTCTATCCCCATCCACCTCTCTTATCCTCATCCTCCTCTTATCCTTATCCTCCTCTCCGCTCTTATCCTCCCCTCTTCTCTCTTATCATCATCATCCTCCTCTCTATCCTCCTCTCCTCTCTTATCCACATCCTCCTCTACTATTATCCTCCCTCCTCTCTTATCCTCATCCTCCTCTCCTCTTATCCTCATCCTCCTCTCTTATCCTCATCCTCCTCTCCTCTCTTATCCTTATCCTCCTCTCCTCTCTTATCCTCCCCTCTTCTCTTATCATCATCATCCTCTCCTCTCTTATCCTCCCCTCTTCTCTTATCATCATCATCCTCTCCTCTCTTATCCTCCCCTCCTCTCTTATCCTCACCCTCCTCTCCTCTCTTATCCTCCCCTCATCTCTTATCCTCCCCTCCTCTCTTATCCTCATCCTCCTCTGCTCTCTTATCCTCATCCTCCTCTCCTCTCCTATATTATCCTCATCCTCCTCTCCTCTCTTATCCTTATCCTCCTATCCTCTCTTATCCTCCCCTCCTCTCTTATCCTCATCCTCCTCTGCTCTCTTATCCTCATCCTCCTCTCCTCTCCTCTCTTATCCTCATCCGCCTCTCCTCTCCTCTCTTATCCTTATCCTCCTCTCCTCTCTTATCCTCCCCTCCTCTCTTATCATCATCCTCCTCTCCTCTCTTATCCTCCCCTCCTCTCTTATCCTCATCCTCCTTTTCTCCCTTATCGTCCCCTCCTCTCTTATCCTCATCCTCATCCTCCTCTCCTCTCCTCTATTATCCTCATCCTCCTCTCCTCTCCTCTCTATCCTTATCCTCCTATCCTCTCTTATCCTCCCCTCCTCTCTTATCCTCATCCTCCTCTGCTCTCTTATCCTCATCTCCTCTCCTCTGCTCTCTTATCCTCATCCTCCTCTCCTCTCCTCTCTTATCCTTTATCCTCCTCTCTCTCTTATCCTCCCCTCCTCTCTTATCATCATCCTCCTCTCCTCTCTATCCTCCCCTCCTCTCTTATCCTCATCCTCCTTTTCTCCCTTATCGTCCCCTCCTCTCTTATCCTCATCCTCCTCTCCTCTCCTCTTTTATCCTTATCCTCCTCTCCTCTCTTATCCTCATCCTCCTCTCCTCTCTTATCCACATCCTCCTCTACTCTATTATCCTCCCCTCATCTCTTATCCTCATCCTCCTCTCCTCTTATCCTCATCCTCCTCTCTTATCCTCATCCTCCTCTCCTCTCTTATCCTTATCCTCCTCTCCTCTCCTCTCTTATCCTCCCCTCTTCTCTTATCATCATCATCCTCTCCCTCTTATCCTCCTCTCCTCTCTTATCCACATCCTCCTCTACTATCCTCCCCTCCTCTCTTATCCTCAGCCTCCTCTCCTCTTATCCTCATCCTCCTCTCTTATCCTCATCCTCCTCTCTCCCTCTTATCCTTATCCTCCCCTCCTCTCTTATCGTCCCCTCCTCTCTTATCCTCATCCTCCTCTCCTCTCCTCTATTATCCTCATCCTCCTCTCCTCTCCTCTCTTATCCTTATCCTCCTATCCTCTCTTATCCTCCCCTCCTCTCTTATCCTCATCCTCCTCTGCTCTCTTATCCTCATCCTCCTCTCCTCTCCTCTCTTATCCTCATCCGCCTCTCCTCTCCTCTCTTATCCTTATCCTCCTCTCCTCTCTTATCCTCCCCTCCTCTCTTATCATCATCCTCCTCTCCTCTCTTATCCTCCCCGCCTCTCTTATCCTCATCCTCCTTTTCTCCCTTATCGTCCCCTCCTCTCTTATCCTCATCCTCCTCTCCTCTCCTCTATTATCCTCATCCTCCTCTCCTCTCCTCTCTTATCCTTATCCTCCTATCCTCTCTTATCCTCCCCTCCTCTCTTATCCTCATCCTCCTCTGCTCTCTTATCCTCATCCTCCTCTCCTCTGCTCTCTTATCCTCATCCTCCTCTCCTCTCCTCTCTTATCCTTATCCTCCTCTCCTCTCTTATCCTCCCCTCCTCTCTTATCATCATCCTCCTCTCCTCTCTTATCCTCCCCTCCTCTCTTATCCTCATCCTCCTTTTCTCCCTTATCGTCCCCTCCTCTCTTATCCTCATCCTCCTCTCCTCTCCTCTTTTATCCTTATCCTCCTCTCCTCTCTTATCCTCATCCTCCTCTCCTCTCTTATCCACATCCTCCTCTACTCTATTATCCTCCCCTCATCTCTTATCCTCATCCTCCTCTCCTCTTATCCTCATCCTCCTCTCTTATCCTCATCCTCCTCTCCTCTCTTATCCTTATCCTCCTCTCCTCTCCTCTCTTATCCTCCCCTCTTCTCTTATCATCATCATCCTCTCCTCTCTTATCCTCCTCTCCTCTCTTATCCACATCCTCCTCTACTATCCTCCCCTCCTCTCTTATCCTCATCCTCCTCTCCTCTTATCCTCATCCTCCTCTCTTATCCTCATCCTCCTCTCCTCTCTTATCCTTATCCTCCTCTCCTCTCTTATCCTCCCCTCTTCTCTTATCATCATCATCCTCTCCTCTCTTATCCTCCCCTCCTCTCTTATCCTCACCCTCCTCTCCTCTCTTATCTTCCCCTCATCTCTTATCCTCCCCTCCTCTCTTATCCTCATCCTCCTCTGCTCTCTTATCCTCATCCTCCTCTCCTCTCCTATATTATCCTCATCCTCCTCTCCTCTCCTCTCTTATCCTTATCCTCCTATCCTCTCTTATCCTCC